>NC_026003.2:97622453-97654953 GCF_000442705.2 Elaeis guineensis
ATATATATATATAGGTGTGTGTAATCTTTTTTGATTAATGGAATACAATCATTTTTCTCTCATCTCTTTCTCTTCTCTCTCTCTTTCTCTTGTGGACGCCCGCCTCTCTTGAAGAAACCCTAGCCGCCCCCTCTTGTTCACTTGCCTTATTTGGAAGCAAGAAATTCTAACACTTATGGTTTTTTGGCCACCCAAGCTTCCTTAGCCTCCAAGCCTTTGCTGTCCTCTTTTTCAAGATAATTTGCTGCTAGTTCCAGATCTCCACGCTTCAAGAAAGGTTCTCAACGTGAGATTGGTACTGGATGTCGCTCATGATCCGCGATGCTAATAAGTTCCTACAAAAAAAATCTACACTCATCGAGGGTGTTCCGATAGGAGACCCTTCGATGCTTAAGTTAATCAAAGCTTTAAAAATATTAAAGAGAAAAGAAAGTGAGAGCTGATAGAATTCTCCTTCTTCCTCCTTTGGGGCTTGCCCCCTCTTGAGTTGATTGTGTTTGCTTTTTTTACTTATTTTAGAGTCCCTTCCGTACCTCTTTTGTATGGAGATTAAGCCCATAAGCCACTTGTCAGAATCTATATTTGTTAGACCTATCTCTTTAATTCGTTAGACTATATTTTGTCCTTTTATTGAGAAAGAAATCTCTCTCACTATCTCTAAATTAAGGTTATTAGTTATAGATATCAAATGTAGACTTTATCAGCATAGCTGAATGAATCGATGATCTTGAATCTATATCTGATATGATCTTACTATATTATCTTGGATGCATGTTAAAAAAAGATTGATCTCATTCAGCGGATCTCTCCCGTCGCAGGTAGGTCACTCCCCCAATGTCTTCTCCTCCAACTTGCTTTGTGGCTCACATAGATCCCTTCGGCACCCAGGGAAAACCCACCTTGCTGTCGTCCACGACCACAGAAAAGGTCTCGCCCTCCCCCACCACCATGCCACTCCCATTCTTTTTTTTTTTTTTTTTTTCTTTATGGGTAGTATGCCGTATCCCACTGCTTTGCAACCACAAACCCCAATAGTTATCAACTTATCATGACACAGGCAGCACTCTACTAAAAATATTAAGTTGCTTTTTATAGTTTAAAAATTTTTAAGAAATATCTGAGCTTAGATTTTCATGCCTTGAAGAATTATAGTGACTTTCTTGTTCCTTTATTTATTCCTTAAAAGATTTTTTTTTGCTTGTGTGGTTTAAATAAAGATGAATCATCCGTTTAGATAATACCATTAAAACCTATTCAAATTGGTTTTTGAGATACATCAAATTAGCACTTGTCTTCTTCTTCAGAGAAAAAAAAAATAGTACTTATCTCTTACTGTGCCATATATGATAAGGAGTGAAGACCTTTTTTTTACTTGTTTAGATAGACTAGGATTCGGTTTATATATATATATATAAATATATATGACCTTTTTTGTGATGGTTTGGATGGTGACCATCTATCTTTTTTTTTTTTTAATTTTTTTTAACTGATATTGGCTTCCTACCAAAAAAAAAAAAGATATTGACAAATGGTAGATAAATAGGTAGCCTAGTAGGATAAAAGAATGTTATCACATATGAGAAAAAAATGAATAAAATCTTTTAAACTTAACCATTTTCCTACCCTCACCAATCGTCTCTTGTACGTCTGAAGAATATACAAAATTTATCATTAGAATCAAGTTTAAAGCAAGCTATATTATAGAAGAAAAATGAAAAAGAAAAATAAGATGATAGCTAGATATAAATAATAATGAAAGTATTTTAAATCAAATTATTCTACTTTTAATGTTTAAACTATCAACTTCATTTCATTTCTCTCAAAGGAAAGAAAAAATCAACTTCATTCATCTCATGAAATTCACAAAATATTATAAAAAATGCATATGTTGAATATGATCCTCAAGATTATAGACTATTTGCAGTCTAGAAGAGGGGTGGAAGGAAATCCAAAAAAAATTATGAAAAGGTCCTCTCCTTCCTCTAATATAAAATAAAATATTTTAAATATTAAAAAAAGAAATCGTGGGAAGTAAGGAAGAAAGAAAAAATGACGTCGTGCTGCACGTATTGGAAATCTACAACGCCTTTGGATTTATCTAAGCCATAATGCACGTTACTTTCCTTTTTTTTTTTAATTATAGGTAAACAGAGGGTAGCGAGAAGCTACAAATTTTTTATCCCACCTCGCTGTCGTCCACAGCCACAGAAAAAGCCTCGCCCTCGCCACCACCATCCCAGTGCTGCTTTAAAACCACACACCCCAGTCCATAGTTATCATAACACCGCACTCAACTCACAACAGCCACCATGTCCCTCGACTATGACCGGACCGGTGCGATTAAAGCATTCGACGAGACGAAGGCCGGCGTGAAAGGCCTTGTCGACGCCGGCATCAGCAAGATCCCTCCCTTCTTCGTCCAGCCACCCGACCACTCCGATGGATCCACTGCTCGCCACCAAATCCCCGTCATCGACCTCGGAGACGCCGAATCTGACAGCGCCCGAAGAAAGGAGGTTGTGGGCGAGGTGAAGCGGGCGTCTGAGACGATGGGGTTCTTCCAGGTGGTCAACCACGGCATCCCTGCGGCGGTGCTCGACGAAATGCTTGCAGGGGTGAGGACGTTTAACGAGGCGGCGGCCGAGGTGAAGAGGGAGTACTACACCAGGGATTGGGCGAAGAAGGTGATGTTCAATAGTAATTTCGATCTGTACCGGGCGCCAGCGGCAAATTGGAGGGATACCATATTCTGTGTGATGGCGCCGGAACCTCCAAGACCGGAGGAACTGCCTCTGGCTTGCAGGTAACGTCTCCCATTGCCGTCAACTGCTACTCCGCTAGGGTATTCGGCCCGTTGGGTTTAGACTGGGATGGCAGTGGCGTGCCGCTTAAGTCCTTACTCCTCTCGTATCATGAGTTATTTAATTTTTTTTTATTCATTATATTTTTTTAAAAAAATAAGAGCGATTCTCTCGGAAGAATCACTCAAAAGAGGGGAAAAAAAACTCAGTTTTCTTCCAGCACTCACGTTTGCTTCATTTCATTATGTAGTACAATTCACAATGAACATACAAAGGGAGCTATGAGCATACAATAAACCAGCTGAGTGTTTTTTGCCAATTTGATTTTTTTTTAAGTTACTAAAGTAATTTTGTTAATTAATATCTTAGTTTTTCTTATTTTATTGGTACAAGTTTGTATATATAACTTGAAATTTTAATTTGATATATCAATTTATCAAAAACTTCATGAGAACTTTAACAGTTCATAGGTAACTAGGGACCTTGTTAACTTCTCCCTGACCCTTTCTAAAGAAGTGGTCTAAGATTTTGAGAGAGAATGAGAGGGAGAGAGAGTCCAAGTGCTTTCCAATTGTGTTCTATAGCGTACGTGGACTGGCCGGAAAGCACACCTTCCACCCTCCCTCCCGTCTCGTTCTCCTTTGTTTCTCCCTTCTCTCCCCATTTTTTCTTCCATTATTATGTCCTTCTCTCCTTTCTGATTGATGGAGCCCTTATGCCCTTACAATACTGCCTACAGCTAGTGTGCTTGGGTAGTGGAGGTGGTCATAGTGAAAAAGAGTAGAGCCCCTGTTAAGATTTGACGCCTCAAGATTTAGCCCACATTGAGCCCACAGTGAGGTTCGCGGTGAAAAACGGAGTCCAACGAGACCAAGATCACCCGAAACGGAGCTCGGATGGAGGAGATACGAGCTTTTGAAGTCGGTATGAGAATCGAGGCGGCGGAGGACCGCCGGCGATCGGCGGCGGGTGGCAGCGGCGCGGCCGCAGGCAGCGGCGCGCGGGACGCACGACCCAGGCCCGCGTGGACGCGCGACCCAGGCCCACGCGGGACGCGCGACCCAGGCCCGCGGCCCAGGCGGGCGTGCGGCCCAGCGGGGCGCGTGCAGGCCCGCGCACAGGCACGGCCCAGGCCCGCGCGCGCGGGCCGGCCCAGGCCAGCGGCCTACTGGCCCCCCTTGCCCCGGTCCATCGTGGATCGGGCGGTCGACGGCGGGGCCTGTGGACCGCGTGGGCGTTTCCCACTCGTTTCTCGCGGTCCACGGCACTATTCCACGGATCGGAGTACGATCTAAGGGCCCAGGGGGCTCCCGGTCTTGATTCGACGGTCTGGGACGCTGATTTGGCTTGTTTAGGACTCTTAAACCTAATCTAATTAGGTTTTAAGCTCTGTTTAACCCTTTAAAAGGGCCTGAGACTAACAGAGAAGGCAGTATTTCGGTTTTTTGCACCGTACGGAGCCGTATGAATCCGAGAAGAGAGAGAGAGGTGAGAGCGCTGTGAGAGAAGGAGCAGAAAGCTCCTGGACAGCGGTCGCCAGGCTCTTCAGGGGTTCAGGGGGTCTCCAAGAGAGAGAGAGCTTTTGTGAGGGAACTTCAGGTGAGAGAGAATTGGGTGTATAAAGGTTGAGGGTGAGGTCTCCTCTTGTAAAATTTCTTTTTCATAGTGAAGTTTGCATGCCCCGTGGAGGCGAGCTCTTTTGTGGTTGATCCACGTATTTTGATTGTTTTTCCTTTTGTTTTGTTTCTTCTTTCTTCCTGCTGCATCGTATGGTACTGAAAGGATCTTGGGATGTGGTATCCTGGCCAGACATCCACCCAACAGCCCCAATGGTGGAAGCAAAGGATGGGGCTAATGCCAATTGGTGAGAATAGGAGGTGGACACGATGGACGAAGGTCTAATAGACTGACGGTAAATGCATTAGACCTTGGTGGTAAAAGCTTTCATGTGATCATGGAGCCAGGGGAGCCTAAACGACACAGCTAAACCAAGCATCGAGCCCCCTGTGCAAGAGTAGGCCGGTAGTAGATTGGCTCATACTGGTGGTCTACCTAAGGGGTTGACCGATGAGATCCTTTAGTTAGTTATATGTTGTTAAACTCCCGTGCTAACTAATGCTAAAAAAGGTGCCACGTGGATTTATTAGCATGTGCCACTCCGGATGTGGGTTTTATCTTTTATGTGAAAGAATGATTGATCTTCTGTCACAATATCAACCATTGGATCACACGTTGTACATATCTCAAAGTAATCTAAACTTTCTCGTGCATCCACTTGCATAGGTCTTAAAGAGATTATTGCATGGTCTAATAGTGGATTCATGCAAAGGAAAGCAAATCCTTCTTACATGTGAAAGATACAATCCCTATCCTTATAGCTCTTTATCTCAATAGTTTAAGTTTTCAATATGAGTTTGTGATAAATAGTATTAGTGCTAAGCTTATTATGCATCAGAACCTTTATTAGTTATGTGGATCTCTCGTTGGGGGATACCAAAACTAAGCAAGAAGAAGATTGAGTAGGACTCGAGCCATAAGTGAGTCCTTTGTTGAGTATGAGCTATATGTGATAAAGACAACATGAAACTGGGTGGAGGAGGTCGTCGTAGTCCTATAATCTATATTGTATTAATAAAAATAGTGCCACAAATTTATTAGTCTAGACCGATGCTCTTCTCAATAGCTTAAATTTTTGGATCGTAAATCGATAACAAATGGTATCTATGTCACAACCTTTATTAGTTATATGAGCTTCTCATCAGGGGATATTAGGATTGAGAAGAAATCAGTAGGGCCAAGTAGAACTGAGGCCATGGGTGGGCCTCTCTCTCTCTCGTTGGAGCCAATTATAATTGCAAGTCGTGACAAAGTAAAGCCCAAAGACCAATAATGCAATGTATTTGATGATAGAAAGGGTAGTTGAGGAGTTGCTAGGGAACAATAAATAGTTTTCATGGCAAGATTAGTGGTAATTTTGGTGGTTAATATTAACGGGTTAGGTAAATTGGTCCTTTGAGAACTTCTTTGTGCACCACGGGCGGTGTACAAAATCAGACATAGAGTACACCGCTTTACATGATTAATTCACATAGCCACTACTTTCCAATGCACATTTAATACCTGCAGTTTCACTTTTCGTTTGAAAATTTTGAATGACAAAAATATCTCTACTTTTTGAAAAAAATTATGACATGTTATATCCATATTATAATATTTTGGGTACAAAAAGTCATAATTTTGACGCAGGATGTCATAATATGCTACAGAATATCATAATTTTTTTCAAAAAATAGAGATATTTTTATCATTCAAAATTTTTAAATAAAAAAATGAAACTGCAGAATTAAATACACATTGGAAAGTGATTGAAAAAAATGCATCTTCTATATTATGACATCCTAGATCATATTATGACATCCCGCATGCAGAAAGTTATAATTTGACGCAGAATGTCGTAATATGCAACAAGGTGTCATAATTTTTTGGACCATATTATGATATCCTATGTGTAGGAAGTGATAATATGTCACAGGATGTCATAATTTTTTCTAAAAGATGGATATTTTCGTCATATAAATTTTTAAATAAAAATTGGATCTGTAGGCATTAAATACACGTTGAAAAGTAGTAGCTATGTAGATCAATTACATAAGCGATGCACTCTACATTGGATTTTCTACCGCTGTGGTGCATAAAGAATTTCCCTTGGTCCCCCTATCGCATGGGTAGCAGGATATGATGCCGTGCCTGCTAGATCCAGGTAGCCCATTAACTGTTGAATTATGTTTGGTGGGCCTACTAGGTCTGCGATTGGCCAACATTGGACCTGAGATGGGTGGATTATTTGTAGAACTTTTCTTTGGGATTGCATTATTTGGGCTGTTGGGCTTCCCTATCTTCTTTTTCTCTTTTATTTTTTGCTCTTTATTCTGGCCCTATTGTGTTATATTTTCTTCTCCCTCTTGTAGTCATTTCATTCCTAATTATATATATGCTGGTCTGTCCATCTTTTGGCTCAAAAAAATAAAAGTAATTTATGCATAACTTGAAACATTAATTAGAAATATCAATTCTTTGACAACTTCTTGTTTAAGCATTAACCTCAACTCACACTCTAAATGAATTTACTGGGACTTCTCATTTTGTATTTAAAAAGCAGAAAAAGAACTTTAATTGGACATGATATATCCTATTTAAGTTTCATTGGCACCTCATGGATCCACATCTTGTACTTGCAGAGAAATAACCTTCCATTATGCAAATCATACTAAAAAACTGGGGATCTTTCTCTTTGAGCTACTTTCCGAGGCACTCGGCCTTAATCGCGATCATCTAAATAAAATGGATTGTGCCAAAGGACTTGCGGTTGTTGGCCACTATTATCCACCTTGCCCAGAGCCTCACCTCACTCTTGGAATTAGCAAACACTCTGATCCAGCTTTCCTGACCATCCTTCTACAAGACCAGATGGGTGGCTTACAAGTTCTGCATCAAAATCAATGGGTTGATGTGCCGCCTTTGCCAGGAGCTTTAATAGTTAACATTGGTGATCTACTACAGGTATGTTTTTTCATTAGGTATAGAAATATTAATGCGGCAAAATCACATATTTGCTTCTACATTGCATGATTTACTCTAAAGTAGTTTCATTCAGGAAAAAAAAAAAAAAGGCCTGATTATAGTTTCAAATTCGTATAATTTAGATTCTCATGGCTGGATTATTACTTGTAAATGCCATCATATATATGATATTATTTATAATTTTCCCCTTGTATTTCTGTAATCTACAGCTAATCTCCAATGATAGGCTCAAGAGCGTGGAACACAGGGTGCTTGCAAATAAGAGTAATGTCCCTAGAATTTCAGTGGCAAGCTTGTTTACCACACGTTTTTACCCATCTGTGAAGCTCTATGGCCCTATCAAGGAGTTATTATCCAACGAAAGACCGATGTATAAAGAAGTATCAGCGAGGGATTATGCCACCTACTACAACATGAAAGGACTCGATGGACAATCTGCACTCGACTATTTTAAGATATGATTAAAAGTCAGAACAATTTAGTCTGCTGAATTTATTGAAATCCAAATGATTATATATATATATATATATATAATATATATATATATATATTGTATTGGGGAAATTATATGGAATATTTTATTGCAGATCCTCGTGATTCCACAAGGTCTGTTCTAATTATCGATTCATAGAAAAGATTCTACATCTTGAGATAAAGCAATATTCAGCAGGTGACACTCAGACGGACCGATATCAATTTATCTCAATTTACATGAAAGGTTGAAATGTAGTTACAAGGCGATTAGCTATGTAAAACATGAATTTTTATAGTTAGATTTAAAGAAAAACTCATAATTAAACATAGTCGTAAAAAGGATTACAAAAATTAACTCAAGAGATAAATGAGTTGGAAGAAGAGGACTGCCGAAGGAGTCCTTCTCCCCTTTGATTTTGCCCAAGAAAAAGAGTCTAGGACAGATGAAACTCTAGCTAAAGGTCCTAGATTTTCCATCTATAAATCCCCCAACTCCCTTCCTTTAAACATTGTTCGATTTTTCATTAAATCACCAGTGAAATCAAGATTTTATTGAATTCTTTTCACCAAGTATTTCTGATGAGATACCACTGATTCATTATCGAATTTAAGGTATTGATCTATTTTTTCCTTCCTCTCTTTTTTGAATCACACGAGGCTTTTGACGGTCAGATTTAGCTATTGGCCAGCGGATTTCATGGACAATGAGCATCCCCTATTTTATCCCTCTTCTTTTCTTTCACCAGAGCGGCCGCCATCACCGAACAAGGCCTTGCTCAGGTTGTTGAGGGTTAGAGCCACCCTGCCAAAGCTATTAGGGGTTGCTATAGTTGAGGGTCAAAGTCATGAAAGTAGTTAGCCTTAACCACTCTATTTCCTTATTTTCCATAGCAAAGAAGCAAAGAAGAAAGAAAACGAGAAAAAAAAGAGAAAGAAAAGAAAAGAAAAGAAAAAAGAGAGAATCTCTCTCTTCCCTCTCTCCTCTCTATACCTTCTCTTCTATTTTCTCTCTCTATAAATTTCTCTTTCTAATATTTCTATCTAGAATTTTCTCTCTCTTCATAGATTTTTCTCTCTAGGAGTCTTATGGACTAGTGGAGGGTCCAGATACTTAGACAAATTCAGAACTTGATTGATTCTAGGAGGGGTCTTGAATTAATTTATGATATTAGGATCATTCACCGTAATTTTTTCACTATTTCTAATTATTTATAATTTTTATATTTGACTCCGTTCATATAAATGTATAACTGTTTGCACAAGATATAAAGCGAATACCTTATTTTCAAGTTCAAAAATCAAAAAAATTATCAATTATTGTGTTTAAGTCAATCATCGATAGAGACAAAGATTCTTGGACATGAACACTGATTTAAATATATTTATTTTTACTATATAATTTGATTTCTTGTGATTAATATTTATTTTATAATTATTGGTATGATTATTTGTATATTTTGTATCATATGTTTGAATCAAATATCATGGCTTTTCGAATGGTTTGAGTTGTGATATCGCTATTGAGATTTTTGAAAAAAATATAATATAGTATTTTTTTGATATAATGGAGATTATTTAATAAATTGATGGATGTTTGGGCTAGCCACGTTAAACTGAGAATAGCCTCATCACAGGTAGGAATGTGATATTGAGAAAAATCCACCATGAATAAGAATATGGTATTGAGAATAGCCCACTATAGGTAGATACATGGTACTGAGGATAGTCGGCATAGGCAGATATATAGTATTAAGAATAGCCACCAAAGACGGATACATGATACCGAGAATAGTCCTGCCACAGATAAATATATAGTATTTGAATTTGCTACTGCAAGTTGGAGCATGAATATTCTTGGTTTGCCACTGCGAGCTGAAAGGCAAATATTCTTTATTTGCCACCGTGGACGGACGTGCAGTTATTGTGGTTTACCACCTTAGGTTGGAGCATAGTTATAATGATTTGCCACCATGGGCTGAAGCATGATCGTGATTAATCCGACACCCTAAAGACAACTCCTAATTGATTTAGATCAAGTGAATGAGATATGGATGCTATGATATGGAACCAAAATTAAGTAAAACAATAAAGTTTACTTAATTACATAGTACAGTATATCATTTTTGAAGAAGATGGATATTAGATGATATATGATGTATGTTTTTATGTTATATTAATATTGAGTTATACTAGATACTTAACATTAGATTTAATGACTTATATTTTTTTTATCTTGTTCATATGTTATTTTCTAATTATATTGGTATGAATGTATGGAGATTCTTACCAGACTGTAAAGCTCACCATCCTTCTTCTTTTCTTTTTCTTTTTTAGAATTGTAGAATGCTTATACTTGACGAAGATTGGAATCATGATTTGAAATGATAGATTAGATAGAGCAGATCAATAACAATAGGATGATCGAGTTTTATAAATTATATAATATTGATATTTGTTAATATAAAATTATTTATTATGAATTGAGATTAATAGTGTTCATAAGATGTTGACTGTAAAAAATTTTATAGACCTTGCATATTTTTTAAGCTTGTCCTATGAAGTGTGTGGCCATTACGTATCCAATTCAGATGCTAGATTCAAGATGTGACAAATTGGTATGAGAGCTTAAGGTTATGATCTCTAGGGACTGTGATTTAAGAGGTATTGAAGCACAAGATTATGATTACTAAGGATGTGATAGAATAATATATAACTTAAGTAGGATTTGAACTTAAGATTATAATTACTAAGGACATGATAGAATTAGCAAAAAAAATTCAAAGTTTAGATTTTAGATCAATAGGTATCATCATAAAATTTATGTTTAAGTGACATATGATGTGTATAATAGAACTGAAGAGTTATGTCTTAGATTTTAATAAGTAGGATCTAACCTAAGTATAAGAGATGTTGATCCTGAAATAAAGTAGAATATGGTGATATGCTGTGTTGTACTGGGTAAACTTGTTCAATTATTATTTAGATGATTTTAAAATTTTAAATTAAATATAAGTGAAGATCATGATGATTTTTTTAATTTTGATATTAATTATTTGATCATTATAATTTTAATTTATTAAAAAAAAATTTGGATATCGTCTAAGAAAGAATGACATCATATGAGAGAGAAATAATTTTTCGAGCATTGAACCTATAAGAGGATCAAGTATGAAACTTGCATCTAATTGAAAAATATATTTGGTTCTATTGATAGATTGGATTTCATTGAGAGAGCATGACATGCATATTTTGGTAGAGTCTTTAATAATTTATATTATTATCTTTGGATCAGATTACTTGATCTTCTTTATAGTTATTAAAGAGTGAGGTGTATTAATTATTTCAAATCAAAATTTAGATTTCTCAGCTGATCTAAGGTCTCTTGCTATTATTAAATTTTTGAAAGACTTGTATGAATTTTAACAAATAAGAGACAAGATTTTATATCAATTTATTTATTGATGCTAAGGATTGTGATGAAGGAAGCTCTATGATAAATAATCGAGTTGATTCTACTCACAAGAATGTTGATTTGAGATCTTCTAATTAGTTGAAGATTTAATTTAATCATTTTACAAAAAAAATTGGGTTGGAATCATCCTATTGATTGTTAAGTAAATCTAAGGTTAACTCACTCCAAATTAATTCTAGATGTATTAGATTCTAGATGAGTGGTAAAAGCTTATGCAATGATTTTAAATATAGAAAGTGGATCAAGATTAATTTTGGTGTGTTATGCTCGAGATATAGTAAAGATAAAGAAACTCAAAATTTTTCTCTAATTCTATCTAAAAATTTAAAAGATTAGATCTTTTTAGAATCTAATATGAAATGATATTATTGTCAGAATTTATTCAATAAACCTACAGAATTTGATAAATTTAGATCAAAGTGCACGATGAAAGTATAGTGGTTTGGATTATTTTGACACTAGTGAAGAACATTAATTCTAAACTCAATAAGTATAATGATCAGAGACTAAATTTGATTTTCAGTAAGGAGACTTTAATTGGTGAATGAAAGAAGAAAAATTACTGATTCTTAAGGTAATCTAGACATTGCAATACCATATTCAATGATAGGTTTTTTTCTTGTGGATGATGACAAAAAGAATTTGGGCATCCTAAGTTTGGGATTAACAGATTGACAACCTTTGGTTGGGCTCAGATCTAGAATGTTTGGCATAGATCTCATTTTTCTATCTCCGATGTTGTTACACGATCTAAGATAAAGGGTTGAGGTTTTTCCTAAGATGAAAGTCTAGTCATCAAATTGTTGGAAGATTAAAAAAAGCCTACAATTATGAAGAATGTTTGATGTTCTCACTTTCTTAGTTTCTATTAAAGGACGTGGAATTAATTCAATCAATATAATAGATAAAGAATTTTGATATTCTAATATAAGGTGGAAATGTTACTATTCTTTAAAAAAGTTGAGAAATCAATATGAAAGGAACGAGTTTAAGATGTCACATAATTTCGTTATATCGAGATCTTATGAAATAAGTACTATGTGAGATGGATTATTGGAAAATCGAGGATGATATGATAGATCTATACTTGTAAAGTTTGTACCTCAAGTAAGCTAATTTCGAAGATAATTATTTTAATGGGGGAATATAAGAATCTAGATTTTTAAAGTTAACATGCACAAAGCTTAAAGAAAAAAAATGAAACCTCACACATTGAGCATGTGAGGTGGAAGAGGACTCCCGAAGGAGTCCTCATCTTCGATTTTGACCGAGAAAGGGAGTTTAGGATGGATGAAACTCTGACAAAAAATCCTAGATTTTCCATCTATAAATTCTCCAACCCCCTTCCTCTAGGCATTTTTTGATTTTTCATCAAATCACTGGCAAAATCAAGGTTTTATTAGATTCTTTCCATTGAGTCTTTTTGACGAGATACCACCAATTCATCATCAAATTTAAGGTATTAATCTCCCATTTTCCTTCATCCTCTCTTTCTCAAACCGCACGAGGCTTTTGGCAGTCAGATTTAGCTACCGACCGTTGCATTTCATGGATAACGAGCCTCCCTTGTTTTATCTCTCTTCTTTTCTTCCATCGAAGCGGCCATAGTCACCAATTGTGGCCTTGCTGTAGTTACTAAGGGTTGGAGCCACCCTGCCAAACCTGTTGTGGGTTGCTTTTGAAAAGGGTCCTGGCCATGAAGGCGGTCGGCCTCAACCCCTCTATTCCCCTATTTTTCATAGCAAAGAAGCAAAGAAGAAAGAAAACAAGAAAAAGAGAGATGAAAAGAAAAAAACAAAGAAAAAAAAACAAAGAAAAGAAAAAGAGAGTTTTTCTCTCTTTCCTCTCTTCTCTCTCTAACTTCTCTCTCTACTTTCTTTCTCTATAAGTTTCTCTCTCTAAAATTTTTTCTCTCTTCATGAATTTCTCTCTCTAAAAATTTTATGAACCAATGGATGGTTCAGGTACTTTAGACAAACTCAGAACTTGGTTGACCCTAAGAGGAGTCTTGAATTTATATATTAGGGTTATTCACCATAATTTTTTTATTATCCTTAATCATTTATATTTTTTATGTTTGACCCTGATCATATAGAGATGCGACTGTTTATACAAGATATCGAATGGAATATCTAATTTTCAAATTCAAAGATTAAGAAGTTTATCGATTATTATGTTTGAGTCAATCATCAATATAGGTAAATATTCTTGGACACAACATCAGTTTAAATATATTTATTTTTACACTACATAATTTAATTTCTCGTAACTGATATTTATTTTATAATTGCTGATATGATTATTTATATATTTTATACCATATGTATATTTTATACCATATGTTTGTATCAAATGTCGATGGCTTTTTGGATGGTTGGGATTGTGATACCGGCTATTAAGATTTTTGAAAAGTACATAATATGATATAGTATTTTTTTGACATCATTGAGATTTAATAAATTAATGATCAAAAAAAGAATATTTGGATTAACTATATTAAACTGAGAATAGTCTCATCACAGGTAGGAACGTGACACTAAGAAATTAAAGCCTACCATGGACAGATATATGGCACTGAGAATAGCCCGACATGGGCTATTCTCAGTGCCTTGGGTTGATATATGACATTGAGAATAGCCTACCATGCACAAATATATGGTACTGAGAATAGCCTTGTCATATATAGATACATGGTATTTTAGTTTGCCACCACGAGTTGGAGTGCGGATATTCTTGGTTTGTCACTATGGGCTAAAGCATGGATATTCTTAGTTTACCACCATAGACTATATCGTGGTTATTATTATGAATTGCCACCACAAACTAAAGCATAGTTTATGGTTTGTCAGTTACAGGCTGAAGTATGACCATGATTAGTCTGACACCCTAAAGATAACTCCTAATTGATTTGGATCAAGTTAATGATACATGGATGATAAAATCTGGAACCACATTAAGTAAAAAAAGATGTTTTACTTAATTACATATGTACATAATTTTATTTTTTATGAAGATGAATATTTGATAATATATTATATATATATATTTTTATATCAATATTGAGTTATATTGATTACTTGACATCAGATTTCATGGCTTATATTTTTTATTGATGCTATTCATATGTTATTCTCTAATAATATTATTATATCGGTGTAAATGCATGGAGATTCTTATCGGGTTGTCACTACTACAGAATGGAGCCACGGTAGGTTCCAAACCACTGTCGTATCCCAAAAAACTACTGCCATAGCCTACGGCAGTAGTTTCATAACCACTGCCACTATGGTCGTCACCATAGGTCTGCCAACCGCTACCACTGTGGTCATCACCATAGATCTATAACAGAGATTATTACAGTGGTTGTTGCAACCTCTATCATATGTAAGGTATAGCAGCAATTATTCAACCACTGCTATAGCAATCAATATAGCAGCGATTTTTCAACTGTTGCTATAGAAACTATAGCAGCGATTTTCTAATAGCTGCTATAGCCCTCTATAGCAGCCGTTCTCCAATCGCTGCTATAGTTGATCTACTGCTATAGTTGATCTATAGCAGCAGTTCTCCAATCACTACTATAGCCTATCTATAGTAGTGGTTGTTCAACTGCTGCTATATCATCTACAGTAGTGGTTAGAAAATCACTGCCATATGTTAAACTACGATAATGGTTGTACAACCGCTACTATAGATGTACGACAATGGTTTATCAACCACTGCCATAGATTATAGCAGCGGTTGGCACAGAACTACGGCAGCAATTGACACAACTACAGCAACAGTTGTGCAACTACTGTCATACTTGTTGATCAGTAACTGGTCAACCAATAGCATAAATTTATCCTTTTTTTACCTCATAGATGTAGTTCAATATATAATTAGTCAAACCAAAACTTGCAAGAATCAAAAATTTTATATAAAACTCAATAACAAGCATAATATTTTTCAAATACTCAAATTGTATTACAATATTTCTCAAATAAATATAAAATACATCAAAAATCAGCCAAATCAAAATCCTTCTCTCCAAACATCTGATCATCATTGGGAGGGGCTGTAGCAGGATTGGGAGGGGCTGTAGTAGGAACTGAAGAGGCTGGAACTGAGTAGCTAGCCAACATATCCTGGAATCTTAAAAAATTAGTTCCAATAGTAATGCAGAGCTGTGAAGGAACCAGATCTAGGGTTTCAGGGTTAGATCTTGAAATTTTTTCAAGATCAGACAGCGGAAGACTAAAATAAATCAAAATTTATCTTATAAAATTAGAGAATCTCTAGATCTAAGATCTATTATATGATTATTACATGATATTAAATTAAAAATTAAAATATAAAGAGCAAGAACTACATGTTGATCATATCAACATATTTCTATACTACATCTAATGTATGTAAAATATAATAGATCAGATCTATTACCTCGCAAGTTAGATGTTCTAACTTTTCTGATCTGGACTTGAGGATGATGTTACGAGCCACACATATGTCCGGTCTCTAAGAGTCATCCACACGAGCCCACGAATCACGATCAGAAGTTCTGATCCAGAAAATCAGTATAGTATGCTAGTACTGTGCTGATCCTTCTTCGATGGTCGATCAGATGCCTCCTTCTTCTTGATTTAAACTCTTCCAAAGATGAGAAGTAGGAGAAGAGTTTTAGATGTGAGACACTCTCAGAAAACTCATAGATGGAGAAAGAAAAGAGGTGAACTCAGCAACTCTAGAAGAAGACCCTTTCTTCTTCTCTTTGCTCTCACCTAGACACCTAGTTTTGTGTCTATTATATCTCCATGCCCCAATACTCTTTCTCCCTAATTTTCACACACCCAAAGGTCTCTCAATGCTCTATAATTCATAAAAATTTCAAAAAAAAATTCATCTTAAATAATGAGATATGAAGAATCCTTATCTAGGTCAAATACCTAGTCAAGAAAAATCCAAACAGGGCAAGACAAGGGGTGCCCAACTCTTGGACGCCCCTTCCTTTTTTTTACCATGGACCACCAGGAAAGGAACACAATATTGCCATAAAATTTATAAAAATTTCAGAAAAAATTTGGGTAAAATCAGTGCCATAAGGAAAGAGTTTTGGTTTTCTAAAATTCTATCTCATAGAATTTAAAATCCAAACTAATTCCTACTTTGACTTGGTCCACAACCACATTCCATGTAAGAGAGAAAGAGTGGAAAGCTTTGGGTGTGCGTGAAGGCTTGGGAGAGAAGGTTTTGTCATACAAAATAAGAGAGAGTGGGTGTGGGGGGCTAAGGTGGCACAAGGTGGAATCCTAGTCCTACTAGGATTCAATCTATGACTTGTTCAAATTTGATTTCTCAAATCAAAATCAAATCAACCCAATTAAAATAGATCTTAACCCAATTAAGAATCTAATTTAATCATATTAAATTAGATTTAAATCTGATTTAATTTTTTAATTGAATTAAAATTAGGTTGACCCAAGTCCTAATTGGACTAGGACTAGTTTTTTCTTGCACTTGGCTTATCCAATAAACCAATTAACTTGATCCAATCAAGTCCAAACCAAATCTAATTAAATCATATTCAATTAGACTTAATCAGCCCATTGGCTTAATCAAATTAAACTAATTAGCAATCAAATTGCTAATCGATCCTCCTGTAACACTTGCACTAGATTAAATGTCAATCGTATTGATCGTTTAATCCTAGAACGATTCTTAATCATTGATCAACCATCCGATCGGATCGTAAACTCTAATGTGTGTAACCTCATAGGTTCAAACTTAAGCCGGTAGTACAAGAATAAATTTTTATACCAATCAAAATAACCATCTAGCAATGGTATCCGACAGCTGGATAGGTCGAATGTGTAGAACAACATCCTTAGAACCTATGCGGATATAGTTTTCATATAATTCATCCCCTTGACCAAAATGCTCATAGGACACCTCAGAGTTCAACTGTCAACTCTGATCAGGTTTCCACATTGTATTTCAAAATATCAAATCCATCTGATGGATTATCCTGGCTAAGATTTTGCTAAATTGAAATACAGCGACTCATTCTTCTCCAACTCTTGGAGTGGTCAATCCCATCTTGATCACACTCCGACTTTGCAAGTACTTGACTGTACCCAGAAGCCTTCCATCACTGAATTAAAAATTCAGTTAGTCTAGTATCAAAGCATAGTGAGTTGCTTGCAAGTCACTGAGGCGATCTCAAGTCTAAGGGACACTTATACCTATACCCCATCAGAGACATTCTCGACAGCAGAATGCTCTGAAGTTGGTCACGTTCAATGATGATGTACCCTTACATCTCACCTGTATGCCATACTAGTATCTCCACACTCCTTGGTTAAGAGGACAACCAACCCATATGGCCTACAGCGACCTATGCTCGATAGAAGCTGTCGTCCTTATTAGCAGCCTATCATTTGGTCATGAACAGTTTTAAGGACTAATCGATAAATCTTCTCTTTATCGAACCTAAATAGTCCTAAGGATTTTATCACAACAATGGAGTTCATTAGAAGATGAAAATTTATGATGAAAATATCAAAAATATATTTTATTTATTAACAAATCAATTACAATACAAGGTTGCTCAACCGTCAACAATTGATGATTTTTTGGGTTATATTTTTCAACAACTCCCACTTGTCCTAAAACCACTCGGCACAGTATCTAATACCCATCTTTGACTTGTGGTTGTCGAACTCCTTTATCGCCAGGGCTTTAGTGAAGGGGTCAGCCAAGTTCTCCTTTCCGTCGATCTTCTGAAGGTCGACGTCACCTCGATCCATGATCTTTTTGATCAGGTGGAAGCAACGGAAAATGTGCTTCGTCTGCTGGTGTGCTTTGGATTTTTTTGTCTGAGCTATGGTACCAGTGCTGTTGCAGTAGAGCAGGATCGAACCATCGAGGGAGGGTGCTACTCCGAGCTCGGTGATGAATTTTCTCACCCACACAGCTTCCTTCGCAGCATCTGATGCTGCGATGTACTCTGCCTCACAAATAGAATCTACCACAGTATGCTGCTTGAAACTCTTCCAGCAGATAGCTCCACCATTCAGAGTAAAGATATAACCCGACACGCTTCTGCTATCATCATGGTCAGATTGAAAGCTGAAGTCTGTGAACTCCATAAATTTTAGATCTGACTTATCATAAACCAACCATTGGTCTTAGTATTTCTCAAATACTTAAGGATGGTTTTAACCACTTTCCAATGGTTTTCTCCAGGATCAGATTGGTATCTATGCACTACTCCTAGTGAGTATGCCACATCTGGCCTTGTATATGTCATGACGTACATGATAGATCCCACGATCAAAGCATATGAGACTCTACTCATACATTCTCTCTCTTCAGAAGTTATCGGACAATCCTTCTTAGAGAGAGAAATTTGATGACCTATCAGTAGATAGCCCTTCTTAGAATTCTCCATGTTGAACCTCTTCAGCACAGTGTCTATGTACGTGGACTGGGATAATCCAAGCATCCTTTTAGATCTATCCCTATAGATCTTCATCTCTAGGATATAGGATGCTTCACCCAAGTCCTTCATGGAGAACTGTGATGACAACTAAATTTTTATTCCCTGTAGTGCAGGGATGTCATTCTCGATTAAGAGAATATCATCCACGTACAAGACAAGAAATACCACAACTGGACCATTTGCCCATTTATAGATGCAGGGCTCATCTTCGTTCTTAACAAAGCCATACATTTTGATCACCTTATCAAAATGCATGTTCCAACTCTGAGAAGCTTACTTCAATCCATAAATGGATCTCTGAAGTTTGCACACCTTGGACTCATCTATGGATGTAAACCCCTCAGGTTGATCATATACACCTCTTCGGTCAACTCTTCATTCAGAAAATCTATCTGTACATCCATCTGCCAGATCTCATAATTCAGATAGGCAGCTATTGCAAGCATTATCTGAATAGATTTGAGCATTGCCATAGGGGAGAACGTCTCATTATAGTCAATACCATAATATTGACGATACCCCTTGACAATCAGACGGGCTTTATAGGTCTTACTTTTTCGTCTGTGCCCCTCTTCCTTTTGAAGATCCATTTACACCCAATGGGTTTAACCCCTTCAGATGGGTCAACCAATGTCCATACATCGTTGACCTTTATGGACTCCATTTCAGATTTCATGACTTCAAGTCATTTTTTGAAATTAGATCTCTGCATTACATTCATATAGGTGATCGGATCCTCATCATTCTCATCGAGTTCGATGGGATCACCATCTCGGATCAAGAAACCTAGTATCTGTCCGACTGACGCGGTACTCTACCAGATCGCCTTATGGTGTTGGTACATTGGGCTTCGGATATGATCTAATCAAATCTGACTCAGGTTCAGCTATTGGTGTCGATTATTCTACCTGTTGAACTTCATCAAGTTCAATCTTAGAGGCAACGGTTCCTTCACCAAGGAACTCTTTTCCAAAAAAATTGCCTTAAGGCTGACGAACACTTTTGTTCATCAGCATGGTAGAAAAAATATCTTTTGATCTCTTTCGGGTACCCTATGAATGTGCATTTGTCAGATCTAGGTTCAAGTTTTTCTGTAACTAACCGTTTGACATAGGTCGGACACCCCCAGATCCTAAGGTATGAAAGTATTGGCTTACGTCCTGTCCATATCTCATATGGAGTCTTAATTACAGACTTACTTGGAACCCATTTAGTAGATAACAGGCCGATTCGAGTGCATATCCTCAAAAGGATATCGACAAGCTGGCAAAACCCATCATGGATCGGATCATGTCTAACAGAGTTTGATTTCTTCTTTCAGACACACCGTTATGCTACGGTGTTCCTAGAGGAGTCCATTGGGAGAGAATCTCATTCTCTCCTAGATATGTGAGAAACTCACCAAAAAGGTATTCTCCTCCTCGGTCAGACCAAAGAGTTTTAATACTCTTTCTAGTTTATTTTTCTACTTCACTTTGGAATCGTTTGAACATTTCAAATGAATCCGACTTATATTTCATCAGATAGACATATCCATATCTGGATAGATCATCCGTGAAAGTGATGAAGTAGAAATATCTATCTCTAGCACTTGTGCTTATGGGCCCGCATACATCAGTATGTACTAGGCCCAAGAGCTTAGTAGCTCTCTCACCTTTTCCAGTAAAAGGTGACCTGGTCATTTTACCAAAAAGATAGGACTCACAGGTTAGAAGTGATTCCCAATCACTGACTTTGAGGATTCCCTCTTGAGTCAACCTGTTTATCTTGTACTTGTTTATATAACCTAGCCTACAGTGCCATAAGTAGATATCTGATACACTATCTAATCTAGGATGCTTGTCAGTAGAATAGACTACGTTAACAGGTTGTGATAACATATACACACCATTGTTCAAATATCCACAAAAAATAGTAACACTATTCATAATGATATTACAAATTTGTTTCTTTATTAAAATTTTATAATCATTTTTGGCCAGAAGGCCTACAGAAATAATATTTAAAAAAAAACTGAGACAGAAATGACAATCATTAAGAACAATGGTATGGGACTCAAATACAAGTTTCAAGATTCCTAATGCTAAAACTGAAACTGATCTTCCATCTCCAATGTTCAGGAACCTCTCATCTTGCTCGAATCTTCTACTGACCTGCAACCCC
Source organism: Elaeis guineensis (assembly GCF_000442705.2). NCBI lineage: Eukaryota > Viridiplantae > Streptophyta > Magnoliopsida > Arecales > Arecaceae > Elaeis > Elaeis guineensis. The sequence continues at coordinate 97,643,425 of NC_026003.2, forward strand.
TGCAATGAATTGTAAATATGGTAAGGGCTACCGGTATCCAGTACCCAGTCAGTTATATTACAAATAGAAAAATTATAAGGAGTTATCATATAAATATCTTGCCCAGCAACAGCTTGCTTCTTTCTCTGTCTGTTCAGATCCAGGGAGGCAATGTACTGAGAACAGTTCCTCTTCCAGTGCCCCTACTTCTTGCAAAAGAAGCATTCAATTTGACTCTTATCGGGCTTGATCTTTCTGGTCTAGTCCTGCATTGATGTCCCAGCCTGAACTTGCACCTTCTTTACTTTCTTCTTCTTGTTCTTCTTTCCTTTCTCAAAGGGTCGAGAACTAGAAGACGAACCTCCCACTAAGTTCACTAACTCCTTGTGGAGTTAGTGATCCTTCTCAAAGTTCTGAAGCAACCTCAGTAACCCATGGTAGTTTACTTCAGGCTTTGTCATTCTATAATGAGTGAGGAATGGGAGATAAGACTTGGACAGTGAGTTCAGTATTGCATCTTTTCCAAGCTGCTCATACAAGGAAAAGCCGAGCTTGCTCAAACGCTCCATCAGCTCGATCATGTACAATACATGATCAGTGATAGAGGCACCATCCCGTATTTTGGCATTGAAGATGGCACAACTAGTCTTGTGCCTCTCCACATCATCGGGTGTACCAAAGGCATCCTCCAATACTTGAAGCATGTCCTTTGGTTGAGCTATCTCAAATCTATGATTGAACTCGTTGCTCATGGCAGTCAGCATGATGCAGCGCACCATGATCCGATCACTGAGCCACATCTGGTAAGTGTCTCTGATTATTCCACGTGCATTGACAGCCGGCTCCTCAGGTGCAAGATCCGTTATCACATATAGAATCCATTCATGCTCTAGGACTATCTTCAACTTTCGGTACCAACTACCGAAGTTGGGTCCCACCAAATTTTCATTGTCTAACAATGATTGGAGTGATAGAAAAGTGATCATATCTGCACAAAGAAAAACCATAACCTAATTAGTAATTGATTCATTAAACCTAAAGATTTGGACTTTAACTAAAAGGTTTCTCCCACTATTTTATTCGAATTGGTAGCCTCTACCTCCAATTCGAGGAATTATCCTAATTCTTTAGTGGGTATTAGAATCTACTTAGACTACACACAAGCCCAACTTTGGTTGGCCAACCCATGTACATCTAAAGATAGGTTCATAACCAATTGTTTCTCTAAATAATTTCTAGTAATTTTAATTTTGCCCCAGTCCCTAATCAGTAGGCTTTGGCCTCCACTGAAAAGGTCTGGTTAGGTCCAACCATTAACATGACCATACTTGGCCCATCTAGCCAATGAATGATTAGGCCTAACTTTGGTTGGCTAACCTAACCACCATTTAGAAAGATACAGTCAAAAAATTATATTATGAATGACAATTCCATCAGCCGATAAGCATCAGGCCTTTGGGCCTCCAATGATTATCCAACTGATGGACCCATTATCATCCACTTAATGGGAGGCTATAATCTAGTTATCATCAAAACTATTTTATTTTAAGGATCTAATAATTTTAGAAGATTTAATTGATTTAAAAGAGGAGGTCAGATGAACCAACTTATCATGATCCTCCCACTGGCTTCATCAAATCAGCTTAAGGGAGACCATTAAAAGGGCTGGCCTAGGAGCACCTAAATCAGTTACACTGATTTACCTAGCTGACATGGGTCAGCTCGAATAGTCAAGTGATCCGATCAAAATATAATTTCATCAAGAGGTTAGGTAAATTCGATCGGTGGGAGGATCTGCCAAAGCTTGCCTTAGACACCATCAGAAATAGTCAGATAAGCAGGCTCCCAATTAGAAACCACTGATCTGGTTTACTTTAGACACCAACTAGTTTAATTAGTTTCGATTAGATCAACCTAACAGTTCGTGCTAGACCGCTTAGCCAAGAATCAAGTCCATTTGGTTCTCGTTAAAGATATGGACTTGATTAACTACAACTATTGTAATTGATCTAGAGAATCCTTGACCTAATCTAAAATAATAATTGATTAAATTTAGTGAATTCTCTAATTAAGTCCATCTTTAATCTAACCTTAGGTCTAACCCAATTAATGGACCTAATTTTCACTAACCCATTAACCCAATGTGTTATGGTTTATGTCTTAGGTTCTTCAATTCACAATCCTAGAACCTAATCAAATAACTTCTTAATTCTTAATTAAGTTTTGGACTGAGGGTTGGGGTTCGGCTTTTCGAAAATAATTTTCATATTTGTAAAATATTTTTTACAACATGGTTCTTACCAACCAAGTTGCATGTTTGATTCATAATCAAAATGCAAGTGAAATAAGCATGAAACTATTTTAGATTTAATCTAAACAAGTTTATGTAATTGAAACAATTTTAACTTTATACTACGTAAATTTTTCAAACAAATATATGATGGTTCTTTGCACGAAAATTATTAATAAAGAGATTTTATTTTAGATTTAAATATCTTTTAAATCTAATAAATCATAAATTTAATTTAGATCACATCTAACAAATTTATGATTAAAGATAGATCTACATGAACTTGGACAACCTTTGCACTGTGAGGGATAAATCTTACAGCAGGACAACCTACAGTTCGTGATTGATCTAAAAATTTTAATTTCAGATTTAACAATCAGATTATAAATTAGATCTAATCTAAGAAATAATCTAAGCATGTATAAATAATCATGTAATAAACAACCTAGGCTCTGATACTAATTGAAAGAATTAGATCTAGGGTTTCAGGGTTAGATCTTAAAACTTTTTCAAGATCAGGCAGCGGAAGACTAAAATAAATCAAAATTTATCTTATAAAATTAGAGAATCCCTAGATCTAAGATTTTATTACATAATTATTATATGGTATTAAATCAAAAATTAAAATATAAAGAGCAAGAACTACATGTTGATCATATCAACATGTTTCTATACAACATCTAATGTATGTAAAATATAATAGATCAGATCTATCATCTTGCAAGTTAGACGTTCTAACTTTGCTGATTCAGGCTTGAGGATGATGTTTCAAGTCACACACATGTCCGACCTCTAGGAGTCATCCACACAAGCCCACGAATCACGATCAGAAGTTCTGATCCAAGAAATCAGTACAAAATGCTTGTACTGTGCTGATCCTTCTTCGATGGTCGATCAGATGCCTCCTTCTTCTTGATTTAGACTCTTCCAAAGATAAAAAGTAAGAGGAGTTTTAGATGTGAGAAACTCTTAGAAAACTCATAGATGGAGGAAGAAAAGAGGTGAACTCAGCAACTCTAGAAGAAGACCCTCTTCTTCTCTTTGCTCTCACCTAGACACCTAGTTTTGTGTCTATTATATCTCCATGACCTAACACTCTTTCTTCCTAATTTTCACACACCCCAAAGGTCTCTCAATTCTCTATAATTCATAAAAATTTTAAGAAGAAATTCATCTTAAATAATGAGATATGAAGAATCCTTGTCTAGGTCAATTACCTAGTCAAGGAAAATCCAAACAGGGCAAGACAAGGGGTGCCCAACTCTTCGGCGCCCCTTCCTTCTTTTTCTGCCATGGACCACCAAAAAAGAGCACACAATATGTACCATAAAATTTATGAAAATTTCAAAAAAAAATTAGATAAAATCAGTGCCATAAGGAAAGAGTTTTGGTTTCCTAAAATTCTATCTCATAGAATTTGAAATCCAATCTAATTCTTACTTTGACTTGGTCCACAACCACATTTCATGTAAGAGAGAAAGAGTGGAAAGCTTTGGGCATGTGTGAAGGCCTGGGAGAGAAGGTTTTATCATACAAAATAAGAGAGAGTGGACATGGGGGGCTAAGGTGGTGCAAGGTGGAATCCTAGTCTTACTAAGATTCAATCTATGACTTGTTCAAATTTGGTTTCTCAAACCAAATCAAACAAAAATCAAATCAACCCAATTAAAATAGATCTTAACCCAATTAAGAATTTAATTTAATCAAATTAAATTAGATTTAAATTAGGTTTAATTTTTTAATCAAATTAAAAATTAGATTGATCTAAGTTCTAATTGGACTAGGACTAGTTTTTTCTTGCACTTGGCTTATCCAATAAACCAATTGGACTTGATCCAATCAAACTCAAACTAAATATAATTAAATTATATTCAATTAGACTTAATCTCAGTCTATTAGTTTAATCAAATTAAATCAATTAGCAATCAAATTGCTAATCGATCCTTCTGCAACACTTGCACTAGGTTAAATGTCAATCGTATTGATCGTTTAACCTTAGAACGATTCTTAATCATTGATCAACCATCCGATCGGATTGTGAACTCTTATATGTGTGATCTCATAAGTCTAAACTTAAGTCGATAGTATAAAAATAAATTTTTATACCAATCGAAGCGACCATCTAGCAATGATACCCGACGGCCGGATAGGTCGAATGTATAGAACAATAACCTTAGAACCCATGCGGATATAGTTTTCATATAATTCATCTCCTTGACCAAAATACTCATAGGATACCTCAGAGTTCCACTATTAACTCTGATCAGATTGTCTACATTGTACTTCAAAATATCAAATCCATCTGATGGATTACCCTAGCCAAAATTTTGCTAAATTAAAATATAGCGACTCATTCTTCTCCAACTCTTGAAGTGGTCAATCCCATCTTGATCACACTCTGACTTTATAAGTACTTGACTGTACCCAGAAGCCTTCCATCACTGAATTAAAAATTTAGTTAGTCCAGTACCAAAGCACAATGAGTTGCTTGTAGGTCACTGAGGCGATCTCAGGTCTAAGGGACACTTATACCTATATCCCATCAGAGACATTCTCGACAGCAGAATGCTCTGGAGTTGGTCACGTTCAATGATGATGTACCCTTACATCTCACCTGTATGCCATACTAGTGTCTCCACACTCTTTGGTTAAGAGGACAACCAACCCATATGGCCTACAGCGACCTATGCTCAATAGAAGTTGTCGTCCTTATTAACCGCCTATCATTTAGTCGTGAATAATTTTAAGGACTAATCGATAAATCCTCTCTTTATCGAACCTAAATAGTCCTAAGAATTTCATCACAACAATGGAGTTCATTAGAAGATGAAAACTTGTAATGAAAATATCAAAACTATATTTTATTTATTAACAAATCAATTACAATACAAGGTTGCTCAACCATCAACAAGTTGACGATTGACTTTTGGGATATATTTCCCAACAAGTTATGTCACCATAGCAGACATGTCACTCTATAGCTGGTCTATGCGCTCTTGAGCATAGTATGTGCACTCTTCAGCCTAAGATGCATGCTTCTGAGCCTGAGCTGCCGCGCTAAGGCCTCATCAAGCTGGTCCCAATTGACGATCTCAAAATCATGTGAGAAGATACTCGCATCAGACCAATAGCTAGTCGGCATATGTTCGAGCCTACAATGAATCCTCCCAGAGTGCTCAGATCCCAAGACCTGAGACAGATGGTCATGGAGGCCAGACCGCTCTAGGCCCTCACTCCCAAGCGCATTTAACTGCTCTTGCAATTATAAATTCAAATAAAATTTCAAAAAATCATATACATTGTCAAAGCGAAATAAGTGAATCATAAGAAATGCTATAACACACCGTTATTACTTACAAAAATCCTTTCGACTGCAGCATTCATTGGCCTGCCCTTCTTATCCATACAACTCGAATGGAAGATGGTGCTACAGCTGGACATCACCCCCAATCTCGTTAACTACAATAATCAATCATATAGCTTGTTAGAAACATGCAAAAATAACAATTCTATAACTTGTAAACTAAAGGTTCAGAATTCATTACTTGTTTATGCATATGACTGGCCATAGATTCATGGTCGAGAGTGTGCATGTACTCCTAAGCAGTCTGATTCTCACAATTTTGATGAGATACAGTCTAAAAAATATTTAAATTATATAAGTTAAAATCAAATATAATTATCAGTGTAATGAAAAATTCACATGTAACAAATTAATCCTAAAATCCTGGCTCCTCCAATACCTGACCATCCCCTCCCACATACTCGAGAGACAGTCCTGGATCCAAGGAACAAGCTCCTCCTCTGCATCCCTATGGTGATCTAGCCATCCTTTGTGGAGCTTGACCTTGTAGTTTCGGTATAACTCCCCAATCTTTTGCAGTGGGGCATCTCAAGCCCTCTCATGATCTGGAAAGTCTTACCTTTTTTGCACAAAGTTATGAGAAGTCAGTTATGAAATTATTCTAATCATACATAGTATAAATATATCACATGTATATATATAAGATACACTTATCCAAACCTCCTCCCATATCTTATCCTTGACACCAGCATCCATTAATCACCAGTTTACGGGCAATACAAAAATGATGTCAGATCGCCTCACAAACACTTCGAAAAAGGAATGCATCTCCCGTGCGGTCTTTCCTACTGACCTCTCCTCTGTGTCGTACTCTACCATAACCTGATGCTAGTGGTTCCACACATTTGGATGCATGTGGGATCGTGAAAGGTCCTACTGGATGATGCACCTATAATGAAAATACATTACGAATATATAAGAGTGTACAATAACTATACAATAATAAATAAATAAATGATACAATGAAAATCTACTCTCACTGAGATCATGCAACATGGATGCCGGTGGAGTCTCATCGGTGGGTGGAGTATGTGCCAGAGATGTGGCTGTTGGTGGAGGTGTAGATGTACCTGTGGGAGGAGTTTGTGCCTGTGAAGCTGAAGCTGATGTGGAGGTGGACGAGTATGCTCTGACAGCAGCTCAAATACAGAGCTCTGCATAGCCCATCGAGGGATAGAGATAAAAGCTAGATAGCATTTCGGTGCCATCGTGACCTGCAATGTTAATGAACATTAATAAATATAATATGTTGTTGAACAATAATATTAGTAGAGCTTTAATAAATAAATACTAATATTTATATCAGGATGTTGAACTCATCACCTACTGACATCTACAATATGGACATCACCATCACTCTTGACAAATATATCTAGGATCTCGATAACACCAAATAAGTTTTGTCTTAGAAAAATACTTTGTATGCATGGTCCAACTTCATCATCAATCTCGATATCATCAAAGATATGTCTAGACACCATCCTCACAACACCCCATTGAGGCTCTATGGGATTACTAAACTAGAAGACTGTGTCATGCTTAGGAGGCAAGTATATACGGTTCTTTAGTGCAAAGATGGTATTGCATGTTGATGAGAGTAAAACAGCACTCATCAGTCTTCATCTCTGACTGAGATAAGATGTCAAACCAATCGCATTTCATCAACATAACCCTCTCTTTAGAATAATAGTCCAAGATGACTATCTTCTTCATAACCCCATAATAGTTCAGATCCTCCGTATGAGGTTGTGAATCCCTCGAGCTAGCATAACACCCAGTGGAGGTGCTCAACATCACGCCACTATTTGTGTTGCCATATTTATGTCTCGGCTATGAATATTGAACTTGTAGTCATTAATGACAAGCTGTTTGTACTCACGCACGGTATGATTAGATCTCATTGAAAGAGCACGTACTTTATGACGCACATCATCGAACAGTAATCTCCACACCTAAGAAGATAACACCTAATTAGGAAATATGTTCAAATAAGATGTATAAGGTGGGAATATGTACTCGCTTACATGATCTTTGAACCACTCAGGGAACTCTTTGCTATGCATTTTTTTTCATATACTTAGAGCGCCATATTTTACTCTTATAATCTCTTTATGTTTACTACACAAGGAACAAATTTAGGTGTAATGGGATATTTTCTTCTAAGTAATAAGAAATAAATAAGGCTGAGTGACTCACCTTATGTATGGCTCAATGATATCACAATTGAACAACACATAGCGGTGCGTCTTATTTCTTTTCTCAAGGCTCAAATCAATGAGACGATATAAAGTAAGAAGTCCATCTGGCTATGAAATTGACTCAAATGTGGGCTCAATTAGCTCATACTGATCATCCTGATTCCTCATTGACCGATTATGACGTGTCTCGAGCTTGTTTAAGTATATGGTATAAAAATTTAGACACTCTTGACCTAAATAACCTTCTGCTATGGATCCCTCTAGGCGATTCATATTCTTTATATAAGATTTCATTGTTTAAATATTCTTCTCAGTGGGGTACTATATCGGTAGAACATTGGGCCTCCAAGTGCAATTTTTCTCATAAGATACATGGTAAGATGCATCATAACTATAAAAAATAATGATAAAAATATCTTCTCTATATCACATAATATAGTCACTACCTTTGCCTTCATTTTCTTTACATCTTTCTTAAGTAATCTCTTCGCACAAATATCTCTATAAAAGTTGCAAAGATGAATAATAGTCATTTCATATTTTTTAGCAATACACAACGAATAGCTATTGGGGTCAACTTCTTCATCAACATATGATAATCATAAGTCTTCAATCCACCAAGTCTCATATCCTATTCACATGCTTTTATATGTTGCTTGAGTACCCATCTGAGATCTTTATGTTCTCCAACACATGAAGAAATGTGGATCGATCGGAGGCATTCATAATGTAGCATGCATGAGAGAGCCTCCACTATTCTCCCCCTACTAGCTCCAGGTGGAGTGATTTCCTAATATCCCATTCTTTCAAGTCAAATCAAAAATTCAAGCCATCCTTGATCTTATTCTTGATGTTCAAGATCATTGCCAATAGAACTTCGCACACGTTCTTTTCAATATGCATGACATCTAAGCAGTGGAACAATAAGTTTGTCTTCTAATATGGCAAATCAAAGAATATATTTTTTTTTCTCCACTTAAAGTGTGTCATCTGCCTTTGATCGATGCTTCTTCTTATTATTACTAATTGGATCATCTTTTTCAAATTCAACACTGAGACCATCCAACTCTCTTAGCACCTCACTCTCAAACATTTGGCTAGATGCCTCACCTTCTTCAACAGTGTCATCGAAGGAGTGTGCATCCCTTCTGTATGGATAGTTTCAATGGAGGAAGCGTCGATGCTCCATAAAGCTAAAGCTCCTCCGATATGTCAACTTTTTAGATCAAATATATTTTTTATAAATTAGACATGCTAGCTCATCTTTCGTGCTTCAATCTGACATTAGAGCATAAGTTGGAAAGTCATTTATTGTCCACATAAGTGCCGCACACATGGAGAATGACTCATTCATCAAAGCATCAAAAGTTGAAACACCTTGAACACTCCATAACTATTTCAGCTCGACAATAAGAAGCTGCAAATAGACATCAATGTCATTCCCTACCTCCATTGATCTAGGGATAAGCACTATCATGAAAGTGAAAGATTTTTTCATACACATCCATTGTGGAAGATTGTAAATATGAGTAAACACTGGTCATACACTATGGTTGGTATTCATGTGCTTGAATAGATTGAAACCATCACATGACAAGCCCAACCTCACATTGCAAATCTCTTGTGCGAAGTCAGGATATATTTCATTAAACTTTTGCCATGCCTCTCCATCAGCTGGATGCCTCAATGTATCATCTTTTGTTCACTTCTCTTCATACCATCTTATATCCTTCAATATCCTTACTGACATAAACAACTTTTTTAGTCTCAATATCAAAGAAAAGTGCCATATCAACTTTTGAGGAACACGGATCAATGTGTCATCTTTATTCTATTTTCATCTTGATACACCACATCTCGTGCACTCATTTCGGTTGGCATTCCTCTCCCAATAGAGCATGCAATTATTAAGGCATGCATGTATCTTGTTGTAAGTAAAGTCCAACTGTTCAATAATCTTCGATTCTTCATAATTATTCTTCGAGATTTATGCATTGTCTAAAAGAATGTCCCCCAAAAGCTCTAGTATACAGTTCACTCCATTATTACTGAACTCATTGGAGTATTTCGCATGATACAACCAGATTAAAAACTCAAGTTTCACCATCATTTCACACTCGGGATACAACAGAACATTAGCATCTACCATCAACCTGTGGACCTTCTCCACATCCTTATTGTTTGTCATTCTACTAACCACGGGATTAGGCATGGTGTAGATGCACTGTCATTGTAGCCAACAAATGGAAAGATATCACGAACTATTTATTTCACTCTTCCATCATATTGATCACCTCCTAGCAGCCTACACTCACCATGTTGATCCCAACAAATTTCATAGCTGGGTTTAAAGCCATAAACAGTGAGATGATTATCTACATCTTGATGAGATAGTTAAAGCCCACCCATACACTTCTTACAAGGACATTGGATAAGTTCATGATCTTCGAATTTCTCTATAGAAAAATCAAGAAACTTTTGAAGTCCGGCCTCATATTTTGGTAAGAGCCTACTCAACTTCATGCACCCCTTATCCATTAAAAAAATGATGATATTCTAATTAAATCATGTGTGAAAATGAGATACAATACAATAACATCTAGATAATTTGGTAGTAATTGCTCATAATTTGTACATGCATACTAATGCTTAAAGTTTATAACATCATTACATAGGCAAACAAAATATGTTATTTCAATTATGACAAGTTAAAAAGGACTTACCAAATATTGCATGCATTATAAACAAATATTTGAAGGGATAAAAATATATTAAATATCTATTTTAGATATATAATAAATTCATCCTATCATCAACTAATAGGTAAAGTTAGATCCTATCTCATTCAAAAATTATACTAATTCTATAGATCAATTACAATAATCAAACGATATACAATAGAGACTGAAAAAAATTTTGACAGCATTTCTCTTTAGTTCTCCCTACATAGCTAAAGATGTATGAGGAGAACTAAAAAAAATGATATCCAAAATTTCTCTCGAACCCTCAACATATCATAAATTTATTATAATTATCTATAAAATTAATTATAATTTTTAAATCTAAACTAGATAATCAATTGATCAATATACATAATTCTCTCATCCGTACAAAAATATATAAATATATAGATACTATAGAATATGTACATTAATCAAAAAATAGATCTATGATTCTATACAATATAAAAAAATAGAAAATAAAAAATAAAAAAAATAAAAATAAAAAAGAGGCTCAGATTCATCATTTAATCATGCATTGTAATGTTACTTTCGATATCTACTATAACTAAACTAAATCGGCTACGAACGATTGCCTATAGTTGGTACGGCCCAAAAACTATTGATGGGGGTTCTCTTTAAATATTATTATAAAATAATTATAAATATTATTATAAAAATAATATAAAATAAAATAGAAAAAAAAAGAAAAATTATACCTATGGAGCTGTGGAGAGGGAGGTCGTGCAGAGCTGTGGGGGTCATCGACGGTGGTGCTAAAGGAAGGGGGAAATGATGGGGTGGGGCACAGGGCCAAAGGTGGCCGGGGCTAAGGGAGGCGGGGCCGAAGGGGTTAGTGTCTGGGGCTCAAGTCGAGGGAGTCGGGGCCAAAGAGGGCCGAGGGAGGCAGAGCCGAGGAGGCTAGGCCCAAGCGAGGTGGGGCACAGGGCCAAAGAGGGTCGGGGCCAAAAGGGGCCG
>NC_026003.2:97662453-97669463 GCF_000442705.2 Elaeis guineensis
TTAAACAATAGATCAGATCTATTACCTTGCAAGTTAGACGCTCTAACCTTGCTGATCCGGGCTTAAGGATGATGTTGCAAGCTGCACACATGTCCGGCCTCTAGGAGTCGTCCACACGAGCCCACGAATCTCGATCAGAAGTCCTGCTTCAGGAAATCAGCACAGTATGCTAGTACTGCGCTGATCCTTCTTTGATGGTTGATCAGGTGCCTCCTTCTTCTTGATTTGGACTCTTCCAAAGATGAAAAGTAGAAGGAGAAGTTTCAGATCTGAGATGCTCTCAGAAAACTCAAGATGGAAGGAGGAAAGATATGAAAATAAAAACCCTAGAAGAAGACCCTCTTCTTCTTCACGTTTTTCTCTCTAGACACCCAAACTTGTGTCTTTTATATCTCCACGACCCAAAGGTATTTCTTTCTGATTTTTGGATGGAAGAAAGATCTCTCAAATATCTATCTCTCCCTAAATTTTATGAAGAAACTCATCTTATATAGAGAGATATGATAGAGTCCTTGTCTAGGTCAAACACCTAGTCAAGGCTTATCCAAACATGGCAAGTTAAGGGACGCCCAACTCTTGAGCATCTCCTCCATATTTTCATGAATGGATCACCAGCAAAGGGTTCACAATGTAAACCCTAAAATCTATAAAAATTTCAAAAAAAATTTGGATAAATTCGGTGCAAAATTGAAAGAGTTTTGGATTTCTAAAACTCTATCTCATAGAATTCAAAATCCAAACTTATTCCTTTTAGATTTGATCCAAACCACCTTCCATGTAAGAAAGAAGAGAAGAGACCTTTTGTGAACGTGAGAGAGATCTGAGAGAGGGCTTTTGTCACACAAAATAAGTGGAGATTGGCGTTGAATAAGAGAGAGGGCGTGGAGAAGGCTTATGTGGCGCAAGGTGGAATCCTAGTCCTACTAGGATTCTGTCTCATGACTTGTTTTAATTTGGTTTCCCAAATCAAATCAAATCAAAATTAGATCAACCTAATTAAAATAGGTCTTAACCCAATTAAGAACCTAATTTAATCAGATTAAATTAGATTTAAATCTGATTTAATTTTCTAATCAAATTAGAAATTAGATTGACCCAAGTCCTAGTTGAACTAGGACTAGTCTTTCCTTGCACTTGGCTTATCCAATAAATCAATTGGACTTGATCCAATCAAGCCCAAACTAAATATAATTAATTAATATTTAATTAGACTTAATCTCAGCCCATTTTCTTAATCAAATTAAGCTAATTAACAATCAAATTGCTAATCGATCCTCCTGCAACACTTGCACTGGGTTAAATATCAATCGTATTGATCATCTAACCCTAGAACGATTCTTAATCGTTGATCAACCATCTGATCGGATCATGAACTCTAATGTGTGTGACCTCATAGGTCCGAACCTAAGCCGATAGCATAGGAATAAATTTCTATACCAATCGAAGTGACCATCTAGCAATGGTACCCGACGACCGGATAGGTCGAATGTGTAGAACAACATCCTTAGAAACCATACGGATATAGTTTTCATATAATTCATCCCCTTGACCAAAATGATCATAGGACACCCCAGAGTTTAACTGTCAACTCTGATCAGGTTGTCCACATTGTATTTCAAAATATCAAATCCATCTGATGGATTATCCTGGCCAAGGTTTTGCTAAATTGAAATACAGCGACTCATTCTTCTCCAACTCTTGGAGTGGTCAATCCCATCTCGATCACACTCTGGCTTCGCAAGTACTTGACTGTGCCCAGAAGCCTTCCATCCCTGAATTAGAAATTCAGTTAGTCCAGTACCAAAGCACAGTGAGTTGCTTGCAAGTCACTGAGGCGATCTCAAGTCTAAGGGACACTTATACCTATATCCCATCAGAGACATTCTCGACAGTAGAATGCTCTGGAGTTGGTCACGTTCAATGACGATGTACCCTTACATCTCACCTGTATGCCATACCAGTGTCTCCACACTCTTTGATTAAGAGGACAACCAACCCATATGGCCTACAGCGACCTATGCTCGATAGAAGCTGTTGTCCTTATTAACAGCCTATCATTTGGTCGTGAACTGTTTTAAGGACTAATCGATAAATCCTCTCTTTATCGAATCTAAATAGTCCTAAAGACTTCATCATAACAACGGAGTTCATTAGAAGATGAAAGCTTATGATGAAGATGCCAAATATATTTTATTTATTAATAAATCAATTATAATACTTGGTTGCTCAACCGTCAACAGCTTGACGATTGGCTTTTTTGGGATACATTTCCCAACAACTCCCACTTGTCCTAAAGCCACTCGGCACAGTATCTAATACCCATCTTCGACTTGTGGTTGTCGAACTCCTTTATTGCCAGGGCTCTAGTGAAGGGGTCGACTAGGTTCTCCTTTCCGTCGATCTTCTGAAGGTCGACGTCACCTCGATCCACGATCTCCCGGACCAGGTGGAAGCGGTGCAAGATGTGCTTCATCCGCTGATGTGCTTTGGGGTCCTTCGCCTGAGCTATGGCACCAGTGCTGTCGCAATAGAGCAGGACTGAACCATCGAGGGAGGGTGCTACTCCGAGCTCGTTGATGAATTTCCTCAGCCACACAGCTTCCTTCACGGCATCTGATGCTGCGATATACTCCACTTCACAAACAGAGTCTGCCACAGTATGCTGCTTGGAACTCTTCCAGCAGATGGCTCCACCATTCAGAGTAAAGATATAATCCGACACGCTCCTGCTGTCATCATGGTCAGATTGGAAGCTGGAGTCTGTGAACCCCACAAGTTTCAGATCTGACTCGCCATAAACCAACCATTGGTCCTTAGTATTTCTCAAATACTTAAGGATGGCTTTAACCACTTTCCAGTGATTTTCTCCAGGATCAGATTGGTATCTACTCACTACTCCTAGTGAGTATGCCACATCTGGTCTTGTACATGTCATGGCGTACATGATAGATCCCACGGCTGAAGCATATGGGACTCTACTCATACGCTCTCTCTCTTCAGGAGTTGTCGGACAATCCTTCTTAGAGAGAGAAATTCCATGATCTATCGGTAGATAGCCCTTCTTAGAATTCTCCATGCTGAACCTCTTCAGCACAGTGTCTATGTACATGGACTAGGATAACCCAAGCATCCTTTTAGATCTATCCCTATAGATCTTCATCCCTAGGATGTAGGATGCTTCACCCAAGTCCTTCATGGAGAACTGTGATGACAACCAAACTTTTATTTCCTGTAGTGCGGGGATGTCATTCCCGATTAAGAGAGTGCCATCCACGTACAAGACAAGGAATACCATAACTGGACCATTTGCCCATTTATAAATGCAGGGCTCTTCTCCATTCTTAATGAAGCCATACGTTTTGATCACCTTATCAAAACGCATGTTCCAACTCCGAGATGCTTGCTTCAGTCCATAAATGGATCTCTGAAGCTTGCACACCTTGGATTCATCTGTGGATGTAAACCCTTCAGGTTGTATCATATACACCTCTTCAGTCAGCTCTCCATTCAGAAAAGCTGTCTTTACATCCATCTGCCAGATCTCATAATCCAGATGGGCAGCTATTGCAAGCATTATCCGAATAGATTTGAGCATTGCCACAGGAGAAAATGTCTCGTCATAGTCAATACCATAACGTTGATGATACCCCTTGGCAACCAGACGGGCTTTATAGGTCTCTACCTTTCCGTCTGCGCCCCTCTTCCTTTTGAAGACCCATTTACACCCAATGGATTTAACCCCTTCAGGTGGGTCAACCAATGTCCATACATCGTTGACCTTCATGGACTCCATTTCGGATTTTATGGCTTCAAGCCATTTCTCGAAATCAGATCTCTGTATAGCATCCATATAGGTGATCGGATCCTCATTATTCTCATCAAGTTCAATGGGATCACCGTCCCGGATCAAGAAATCGTAGTATATGTCCGACTGACGCGGTACTCTACCGGATCGCCTTAATGGTACAGGTATATTGGGCTCCGGATCTGATCTAATCATATCCGACTTAGGTTCAGCTATTGGTGTCGGTCCTTCTACCTGTTGAACTTCATCAAGTTCAACCTTAGAGGCAACGGTTCCTTCACCAAGGAACTCCTTTTCTAAAAAGATTGCCTTAAGGCTGACGAACACCTTTTGTTCATCAGCATGGTAGAAAAAATATCTTTTTGTCTCTTTGGGGTACCCTATGAATGAGCATTTGTCAGACCTAGGTCCAAGTTTGTCTGTGACTAATCGTTTGACATAGGTCGGGCACCCCCAGACCCTAAGGTGTGAAAGTACTGGCTTACGCCCTGTCTATATCTCATATGGAGTCTTAATTACAGACTTACTTGGAATCCTATTTAACAGATAACAGGCCGATTCGAGTGCATATCCCCAGAAGGATATCAGCAAGCTAGCAAAAATCCATCATGGATCGGATCATGTCTAACAAAGTCCGATTCCTTCTTTCAAACACACCATTATGCTGTGGTGTTCCTGGAGGAGTCCATTGGGAGAGAATCTCATTCTCTCCTAGATATGTGAGAAACTCACTAGAAAGGTATTCTCCTCCTCGATCAGATCGAAGAGTTTTAATACTCTTCCCAGTTTATTTTTCTACTTCACTTCGAAATCGTTTGAACATTTCAAATGAATCCGACTTATGTTTCATTAGATAGACATATCCATATCGGGATAGGTCATCCATGAAAGTTATGAAGTAGAAATATCCACCTCTAGCACTGGTGCTCATGGGCCCACATACATCAGTATGTACTAGGCTCAAGAGCTCAGTAGCTCTCTCACCTTTTTCAGTAAAAGATGACTTGGTCATTTTACCAAGAAGACAGGACTCACAGGTTGGAAGTGATTCACAATCACTAACTTCGAGGATTTCCTCTTGAGTCAACCTGTTTATTCTGTTCTTATTTATATGACCTAGCCTACAGTGCCATAAGTAGATATCTGACACACTATCTAATCTAGGATACTTGCCAGTAGAATAGACTCTTATCAGGCTTGACCTTTTTGGTCTGGCTCTGCACTGATGTCCTAGCCTGAACTTGCACCTTCTTTACTTTCTTCTTCTTGTTCTTCTTCCCTTTCTTAAAAGGTCGAGAACCAGAAGACGAACCTCCCACTAAATTTACCGACTCCTTGTGAAGTTGGTGATCTTCTCAAAGTTCTGAAGCAACCCCAGTAACCCGTGGTAGTTCTCTTCAGGCTTTGTCATTCTATAATGAGTGAGGAATGGGAGATAAGACTTGGGCAGCGAGTTCAGTATTGCATCTTTCCCAAGCTGCTCATGCAAGGAAAAGTCGAGCTTGCTCAATCATTTCATCAGCTCGATCATGTACAATACATGATCAGTGACAGAGGCACCATCCCGCATTTTGACGTTGAAGATGGCACAACTAGTCTTGTACCTCTCCACGTCATCGGGTGTGCCAAAGGCATCCTCCAACACTTGAAGCTTGTCCTTTGGCTGAGCCATCTCGAATCTGCGACTGAACTCGTCGCTCATGATAGCCAGCATGATACAGCGCACCGTGGTCCGATCACTGAGCCACTTCTGGTAAGTGTCTCTGATTGTTCCACGTGCATTGACAGCTGGCTCCTCAGGTGCAGGATCTATTATCACATATAGGATCCGTTCATGCTCCAGGACTATCTTCAACTTTCGATACCAGCTACCGAAGTTGGGTCCCACCAACTTATCATTGTCCAACAATGATCGGAGCGATAGGGAAGTGGCCATATTTGCACAAAGGAGAACCATAACCTAATTAGTAATTGATTCATTAAACCTAAAGATTTGGACTTTAATCAAAAGGTTTCTCCCACTATTTTATTCGAATTGGTAGCCTCTACCTTCAATTCGAGGAATTACCTTAATTCCTTAGCGGGTACTAGAATCCACTTAGACTGCACACAAGCCCAACTTTGGTTGGCCAACCCATGTACATCTAAGGGTAGGTTCATAACTAATTATTTCTCTAAATAATTTCTAGTAATTTTAATTTTACCCCAAAAACCTAATCAGTAGGCTTTGGCCTCCACTGTAAGGATCCAGTTAGGTCCAACCATTAAATGATCATACTTGGTGTATCTAACCAACGAATGATTAAACCCAACTTTGGTTGGCTCACCTAACCACCATTAGAGAGATACTTCCAAGTCGTCATATGATGAGTGATAATTCCATTAGTCAACAAGCACCAGGCCTTTGGGTCTGCAATGATTATTGAGTTCATGGACTCATTATCAAACACCTTAATGGGAGGCTATGACTCAGTTATCTCCATAACTTTGTCATTTTAAGGACCTAATAATTTTAGAAGATTTAAATAATATAGAGGATGAGTTAGATGAACCAGCTTATCATGATCCTCCCACTGGCTTTCACCAAGTCAGCTTAAGGGAGACCATTAAAAGGGCTGGTCTAGGAGCACCTAAATCAGTCACACTGATTTACCTAGCTGACATGGGTCAGCTCGAATAGTCAAGTGATCCGATCAAAACATAATTTCACCAAGAGGCCAGGTAAGTTTGATCAGTGGGAGGGTCTGCCAAAGCTTGCCTTAGACACCATCAGAAATGGCAAGGTAAGCGGGCTCCCAATTAAAAACCACCGGTCTGGTTTATCTTAGACACAACTGGTTTAATTAGTTTCGATTAGATCAACCTAACAGTTCGTGCTAGACCGCTTAGCCAAGAATCAAGTCCATTTGGTTCTCGTTAAAGATATGGACTTGACCAACTACAACTATTGTAATTGATCTAGAGAATCCTTGACCTAATCTAAGACAACAATTGATTAGATTTAGTCAATTCTCTAATTAAGTCCATCTTTAATCTAACATAGGTCTAACCCAATTAATGGACCTAATTCCCACTAACCCATTAACCCAATGTGTTATGATTTGTGTCTTAGGTTCTTCAATTCACAATCTTAGAACCTAATCAAACAACTTCTTAATTCTTAATTAAGTTTTGGGCTGAGGGTTGGGTTTGGCTTTTCAAAAAA
>NC_026003.2:97669563-97679563 GCF_000442705.2 Elaeis guineensis
TCTCTAATTAAGTCCATCTTTAATCTAACCTTAGGTCTAACCCAATTAATGGACCTAATTTTCACTAACCCATTAACCCAATGTGTTATGGTTTATGTCTTAGGTTCTTCAATTCACAATCCTAGAACCTAATCAAATAACTTCTTAATTCTCAATTAAGTTTTGGGCTGAGGGTTGGGGTTCGGCTTTTCGAAAATAATTTTCATATTTGTAAAATATTTTTTACAATATGGTTCTTACCAACCAAGTTGCATATTTGATTCATAATCAAATGCAAGTGAAATAAGCATGAAACTATTTTAGATTTAATCTAAACAAGTTCATGTAATTGAAATAATTTCAATTTTATACTACGTAAATTTTTCAAACAAATATATGATGGTTCTTTGCACGGGAATTATTAATAAAGAGATTTTATTTTAGATTTAAATATCTTTTAAATCTAATAAATTATAAATTTAATTTAGATCATATCTAACAAATTTATGATTAAAGATAGATCTACATGAACTTGGACAACTTTTGCATTGTGAGGGATAAATCTTACAGCAGGACAACCTACAGTTCGTGATTGATCTAAAAATTTTAATTTCAGATTTAACAATCAGATTATAAATTAGATCTAATCTAAGAAATATCTAAGCATGTATAAATAATCATGTAATAAACAATCTAGGCTCTGATACTAATTGAAGGAATTATATCTAGGGTTTCAGGGTTAGATCTTAAAAACTTTTCAAGATCAGGCAGCGGAAGACTAAAATAAATCAAAATTTATCTTATAAAATTAGAGAATCCCTAGATCTAAGATTCTATTACATGATTATTATATGGTATTAAATCAAAAATTAAAATATAAAGAGCAAGAACTACATGTTGATCATATCAACATGTTTCTATACAACATCTAATGTATGTAAAATATAATAGATCAGATCTATCATCTTGCAAGTTAGACGTTCTAACTTTGCTGATCCAGGCTTGAGGATGATGTTTCAAGCCACACACATGTCCGACCTCTAGGAGTCGTCCACACGAGCCCACGAATCACGATCAGAAATTCTGATCCAAGAAATCGGTACAAAATGCTTGTACTGTGCTGATCCTTCTTCGATGGTCGATCAGATGCCTCCTTCTTCTTGATTTGGACTCTTTCAAAGATGAAAAGTAAGAAAAGTTTTAGATGTGAGAAACTCTTAGAAAACTTATAGATGGAGGAAGAAAAGAGGTGAACTCAGCAACTTTAGAAGAAGACCCTCTTCTTCTCTTTGCTCTCACCTAGACACCTAGTTTTGTGTCTATTATATCTCTATGATCTAACACTCTTTCTTCCTAATTTTCACACACCCCAAAGGTCTCTCAATTCTCTATAATTCATAAAAATTTTAAGAAGAAATTCATCTTAAATAATGAGATATGAAGAATCCTTGTCTAGGTCAATTACCTAGTCAAGGAAAATCCAAACAGGGCAAGACAAGGGGTGCCCAACTCTTGGGTGCCCCTTCCTTCTTTTTCTGCCATGGACCACCAGAAAAGGACACACAATATGTACCATAAAATTCATAAAAATTTCAAAAAAAATTTAGATAAAATCAGTGCCATAAGGAAAGAGTTTTGGTTTCCTAAAATTCTATCTCATAGAATTTGAAATCCAATCTAATTCCTACTTTGACTTGGTCCACAACCACATTTCATGTAAGAGAGAAAGAGTGGAAAGCTTTAGGCATGTGTGAAGGCCTAGGAGAGAAGGTTTTATCGTACAAAATAAGAGAGAGTGGACATGGGGGGCTAAGGTGGTGCAAGGTGGAATCCTAGTCTTACTAGGATTCAATCTATGACTTGTTCAAATTTGGTTTCTCAAACCAAATCAAACAAAAATCAAATCAACCCAATTAAAATAGATCTTAATCCAATTAAGAATCTAATTTAATCAAATTAAATTAGATTTAAATTGATTTAATTTTTTAATCGAATTAAAAATTAGATTGATCTAAGTTCTAATTGGACTAGGACTAGTTTTTTCTTGCACTTGGCTTATCCAATAAACCAATTGGACTTGATCCAATCAAACTCAAACTAAATATAATTAAATTATATTCAATTAAACTTAATCTCAGTCTATTAGTTTAATCAAATTAAATCAATTAGCAATCAAATTACTAATCGATCCTTCTGCAACACTTGCACTAGGTTAAATGTTAATCATATTGATCGTTTAACCTTAGAACGATTCTTAATCATTGATCAACCATCCGATCGGATTGTGAACTCTTATATGTGTGATCTCATAAGTCTGAACTTAAATCGATAGTACAAAAATAAATTTTTATACCAATCGAAGTGACCATCTAGCAATGATACCCGACGGCCGGATAGGTCGAATGTGTAGAACAATAACCTTAGAACCCATGCGGATATAGTTTTCATATAATTCATCTCCTTGACCAAAATACTCATAGGACACCTCAGAGTTCAACTATTAACTCTGATCAGGTTGTCTACATTGTATTTCAAAATATCAAATCCATCTGATGGATTATCCTAGCCAAGATTTTGCTAAATTAAAATATAGCGACTCATTCTTCTCCAACTCTTGAAGTGGTCAATCCCATCTTGATCACATTCTGACTTTATAAGTACTTGACTATACCCAGAAGCCTTCCATCACTGAATTAAAAATTTAGTTAGTCCAGTACCAAAGCACAATGAGTTGCTTGTAGGTCACTGAGGCGATCTCAGGTCTAAGGGACACTTATACCTATATCCCATCAGAGACATTCTCGACAGCAGAATGCTCTGGAGTTGGTCACGTTCAATGATGATGTACCCTTACATCTTACCTGTATGCCATACTAGTGTCTCCACACTCTTTGGTTAAGAGGACAACCAACCCATTGGCCTACAGCGACCTATGCTCAATAGAAGTTGTCGTCCTTGTTAACTGCCTATCATTTAGTCGTGAATAGTTTTAAGGACTAATCGATAAATCCTCTCTTTATCGAACCTAAATAGTCCTAAGAATTTCATCACAACAATGGAGTTCATTAGAAGATGAAAACTTGTAATGAAAATATCAAAACTATATTTTATTTATTAACAAATCAATTACAATACAAGGTTGCTCAACCATCAACAAGTTGACGATTGACTTTTGGGACATATTTCCCAACAAGTTATGTCACCATAGCAGACATGTCACTCTATAGCTGGTCTATGTGCTCTTGAGCATAGTATGTGCACTCTTCAGCCTGAGATGCATGCTTCTGAGCCTGAGCTGCCGCGCTAAGGCCTCATCAAGCTGGTCCCGATTGACGATCTCAAAATCATGTGAGAAGATACTCGCATCAGATCAATAGCTAGTCAGCATATGTCCGAGCCTACAATGAATCCTCCCAGAGTGCTCAGATCCCAAGACCTGAGATAGATGGTCATGGAGGCCAGACCGCTCTAGGCCCTCACTCCCAAGCGCATTTAACTGCTCTTGCAATTATAAATTCAAATAAAATTTTAAAAAATCATATACATTGTCAAAGCGAAACAAGTGAATCATAAGAAATGCTATAACACACCGTTATTACTTACAAAAATCCTTTCGACTGCAGCATTCATTGGCCTGCCCTTCTTATCCATACAACTCGAATGGAAGATGGTGCTACAGCTGGACATCACCCCCAATCTCGTTAACTACAATAATCAATCATATAGCTTGTTAGAAACATGCAAAAATAACAATTCTATAACTTGTAAACTAAAGGTTCAGAATTCATTACTTGTTTATGCATATGACTGGCCATAGATTCATGGTTGAGAGTGTGCATGTACTCCTAAGCAGCCTGATTCTCACAATTTTGATGAGATACAGTCTAAAAAATATTTAAATTATATAAGTTAAAATCAAATATAATTATCAGTGTAATGAAAAATTCACATGTAACAAATTAATCTTAAAATCCTGGCTCCTCCAATACCTGACCATCCCCTCCCACATACTCGAGAGACAGTCCTGGATCCAAGGAACAAGCTCCTCCTCTGCATCCCTATGGTGATCTAGCCATCCTTTGTGGAGCTTGACCTTGTAGTTTCGGTATAACTCCCCAATCTTTTGCAGTGGGGCATCTCAAGCCCTCTCATGATCTGGAAAGTCTTACCTTTTTTGCACAAAGTTATGAGAAGTCAGTTATAAAATTATTCTAATCATACATAGTATAAATATATCACATGTATATATATAAGATACACTTATCCAAACCTCCTCCCATATCTTATCCTTGACACCAGCATCCATTAATCACCAGTTTACGGGCAATAAAAAAATGATGTCAGATAGCCTCACAAACACTTCGAAAAAGGAATGCATCTCCCGTGCGGTCTTTCCTACTGACCTCTCCTCTGTGTCGTACTCTACCATAACCTGATGCTAGTGGTTCCACACATTTGGATGCATGTGGGATCGTGAAAGGTCCTACTGGATGATGCACCTATAATGAAAATACATTACGAATATATAAGAGTGTACAATAACTATACAATAAGTAAATAAATAAATGATACAATAAAATCTACTCTCACTGAGATCATGCAACATGGATGCCGGTGGAGTCTCATCGGTGGGTGGAGTATGTGCCGGAGATGTGGCTGTTGGTGGAGGTGTAGATGTACCCATGGGAGGAGTTTGTGCCTGCGAAGCTGAAGCTGATGTGGAGGTGGACGAGTATGCTCTGACAGCAGCTCAAATACAGAGCTCTGCATAGCCCATCGAGGGATAGAGATAAAAGCTAAATAGCATTTCGGTGCCATCGTGACCTGCAATGTTAATGAACATTAATAAATATAATATGTTGTTGAACAATAATATTAGTAGAGCTTTAATAAATAAATACTAATATTTATATCAGGATGTTGAACTCATCACCTACTGACATCTACAATATGGACATCACCATCACTCCTGACAAATATATCTAGGATCTCGATAACACCAAATAAGTTTTGTCTTAGAAAAATACTTTGTATGCATGGTCCAACTTCGTCATCAATCTCGATATCATCAAAGATATGTCTAGACACCATCCTCACAACACCCCATTGAGGCTCTATGGGATTACTAAACTAGAAGACTGTGACATGCTTAGGAGGCAAGTATATATGGTTCTTTAGTGCAAAGATGGTATTGCATGTTGATGAGAGTAAAACAGCACTCATCAGTCTTCATCTCTGACTGAGATAAGATGTCAAACCAATCGCATTTCATCAACATAACCCTCTCTTTAGAATAATAGTCCAAGATGACTATCTTCTTCATAACCCCATAATAGTTCAGATCCTCCGTATGAGGCTGTGAATCCCTCAAGCTAGCATAACACCCAGTGGAGGTGCTCAACATCATGCCACTATTTGTGTTGCCATATTTATGTCTCGGCTATGAATATTGAACTTGTAGTCATTAATGACAAGCTGTTTGTACTCACGCACGGTATGATTAGATCTCATTGAAAGAGCATGTACTTTATGACGCACATCATCGAACAGTAATCTCCACACCTAAGAAGATAACACCTAATTAGGAAATATGTTCAAATAAGATGTATAAGGTGGGAATATGTACTCGCTTACATGATCTTTGAACCACTCAGGGAACTCTTTGCTATGCATTTTTTTTCATATACTTAGAGCGCCATATTTTACTCTTATAATCTCTTTATGTTTACTACACAAGGAACAAATTTAGGTGTAATGGGATATTTTCTTCTAAGTAATAAGAAATAAATAAGGCTGAGTGACTCACCTTATATATGGCTCAATGATATCACAATTGAACAACACATAGCGGTGCGTCTTATTTCTTTTCTCAAGGCTCAAATCAATGAGACGATATAAAGTAAAAAGTCCATCTGGCTATGAAATTGACTCAAATGCAGGCTCAATTAGCTCATACTGATCATCCTGATTCCTCATTGACCGATTATGACGTGTCTTGAGCTTGTTTAAGTATATGGTATAAAAATTTAGACACTCTTGACCTAAATAACCTTCTGCTATGGATCCCTCTAGGCGATTCATATTCTTTATATAAGATTTCATTGTTTAAATATTCTTCTCAGTGGGGTACTATATCGGTAGAACATTGGGCCTCCAAGTGCAACTTTTGTCATAAGATACATGGTAAGATGCATCATAACTATAAAAAATAATGATAAAAATATCTTCTCTATATCACATAATATAGTCACTACCTTTGCCTTCATTTTCTTTACATCTTTCTTAAGTAATCTCTTCGCACAAATATCTCTATAAAAGTTGCAAAGATGAATAATAGTCATTTCACATTTTTTAGCAATACACAACGAATAGCTATTGGGGTCAACTTCTTCATCAACATATGATAATCATAAGTCTTCAATCCACCAAGTCTCATATCCTATTCACATGCTTTTATATGTTGCTTGAGTACCCATCTGAGATCTTTATGTTCTCCAACACATGAAGAAATGTGGATCGATCGGAGGCATTCATAATGTAGCATGCATGAGAGAGCCTCCACTATTCTCCCCCTACTAGCTCCAGGTGGAGTGATTTTCTAATATCCCATTCTTTCAAGTCAAATCAAAAATTCAAGCCATCCTTGGTCTTATTCTTGATGTTCAAGATCATTGCCAATAGAACTTCGCACATGTTCTTTTCAATATGCATGACATCTAAGCAGTGGCACAATAAGTTTGTCTTCTAATATGGCAAATCAAAGAATATATTTTTTTTTCTCCACTTAAAGTGTGTCATCTGCCTTTGATCGATGCTTCTTCTTATTATTACTAATTGGATCATCTTTTTCAAGTTCAACACTGAGACCATCCAACTCTCTTAGCACCTCACTCTCAAACATTTGGCTAGATGCCTCACCTTCTTCAACAGTGCCATCGAAGGAGTGTGCATCCCTTCTGTATGGATAGTTTCAATGGAGGAAGCGTCGATGCTCCATAAAGCTAAAGCTCCTCCAATATGTCAACTTTTTAGATCAGATATATTTTTTATAAATTAGATATGCTAGCTCATCTTTCGTGCTTCAATCTGACATTAGAGCATAAGCTGGAAAGTCATTTATTGTCCACATAAGTGCCGCACACATAGAGAATGACTCATTCATCAAAGCATCAAAAGTTGAAACACCTTGAACACTCCATAACTATTTCAGCTCGACAATAAGAAGCTGCAAATAGACATCAATGTCATTCCCTACCTCCATTGATCTAGGGATAAGCACTATCATGAAAGTGAAAGATTTTTTCATACACATCCATTGTGGAAGATTGTAAATATGAGTAAATACTGGTCATACACTATGGTTGGTATTCATGTGCTTGAATAGATTGAAACCATCACATGACAAGCCCAACCTCACATTGCAAATCTCTTGTGCGAAGTCAGGATATATTTCATTAAACTTTTGCCATGCCTCTCCATCAGCTGGATGCCTCAATGTATCATCTTTTGTTCACTTCTCTTCATACCATCTTATATCCTTCAATATCCTTACTGACATAAACAACTTTTTTAGTCTCAATATCAAAGAAAAGTGCCATATCAACTTTTGAGGAACACGGATCAATGTGTCATCTTTATTCTATTTTCATCTTGATACACCACATCTCGTGCACTCATTTCGGTTGGCATTCCTCTCCCAATAGAGCATGCAATTATTAAGGCATGCATGTATCTTGTTGTAAGTAAAGTCCAACTGTTCAATAATCTTCGATTCTTCATAATTATTCTTCGAGATTTATGCATTGTCTAAAAGAATGTCCTCCAAAAGCTCTAGTATACAGTTCACTCCATTATTACTGAACTCATTGAAGTATTTCGCATGATACAACCAGATTAAAAACTCAAGTTTCACCATCCTTTCACACTCGGGATACAACAGAACATTAGCATCTACCATCAACCTGTGGACCTTCTCCACATCCTTATTGTTTGTCATTCTACTAACCACGGGATTAGGCATGGTGTAGATGTACTGTCATTGTAGCCAACAAATGGAAAGATATCACGAACTATTTATTTCACTCTTCCATCATATTGATCACCTCCTAGCAGCCTACACTCACCATGTTGATCCCAACAAATTTCATAGCTGGGTTTAAAGCCATAAACAGTGAGATGATTATCTACATCTTGATGAGATAGTTAAAGTCCACCCATACACTTCTTACAAGGACATTGGATAAGTTCATGATCTTCGAATTTCTCTATAGCAAAATCAAGAAACTTTTGAAGTCCAGCCTCATATTTTGGTAAGAGCCTACTCAACTTCATGCACCCCTTA
Source organism: Elaeis guineensis (assembly GCF_000442705.2). Lineage (NCBI taxonomy): Eukaryota > Viridiplantae > Streptophyta > Magnoliopsida > Arecales > Arecaceae > Elaeis > Elaeis guineensis. The sequence goes on from NC_026003.2 coordinate 97,677,884, forward strand.
TCCATTAAAAAAATGATGATATTCTAATTAAATCATGTGTGAAAATGAGATACAATACAATAACATCTAGATAATTTGATAGTAATTGCTCATAATTTGTACATGCATACTAATGCTTAAAGTTTATAACATCATTACATAGGCAAACAAAATATGTTATTTCAATTATGACAAGTTAAAAAGGACTTACCAAATATTGCATGCATTATAAACAAATATTTGAAGGGATAAAAATATATTAAATATCTATTTTAGATATATAATAAATTCATCCTATCATCAACTAATAGGTAAAGTTAGATCATATCTCATTCAAAAATTATACTAATTCTATAGATCAATTATAATAATCAAACGATATACAATAGAGACTGAAAAAATTTTTGACAGCATTTCTCTTTAGTTCTCCCTACATAGCTAAAGATGTATGAGGAGAACTAAAAAAAATGATATCCAAAATTTCTCTCGAACCCTCAATATATCATAAATTTATTATAATTATCTATAAAATTAATTATAATTTTTAAATCTAAACTAGATAATCAATTGATCAATATACATAATTCTCTCATCCGTACAAAAATATATAAATATATAGATACTATAGAATATGTACATTAATCAAAAATAGATCTATGATTCTATACAATATAAAAAAATAGAAAATAAAAAATAAAAAAAATAAAAATAAAAAAGAAGCTCAGATTCATCATTTAATCATGCATTGTAATGTTACTTTCAATATCCACTATAACTAAACTAAATCGGCTACGAACGATTGCCTATAGTTGGTACGGCCCAAAAACTATCGATGGGGGTTCTCTTTAAATATTATTATAAAATAATTATAAATATTATTATAAAAATAATAGAAAATAAAATAGAAAAAAAAAAGAAAAGTTATACCTATGGAGCTGTGGAGAGGGAGGTCGTGCAGAGCTGTGGGGGTCATCGACGGTGGTGCTAAAGGAAGGGGGCAATGATGGGGTGGGGCACAGGGCCAAAGGTGGCCGGGGCTAAGGGAGGCGGGGTCGAAGGGGTCAGTGTCTGGGGCTCAAGTCGAGGGAGTCGGGGCCAAAGAGGGCCGAGGGAGGCAGAGCCGAGGAGGCTAGGGCCAAGCGAGGTGGGGCACAGGGCCAAAGAGGGTTGGGGCCAAAAGGGGCCGACGGTAGCACTAGAAGGAGGGGGTGGTGGTGGACTGGGCCGACGGCAGGGTGGATAGGGTTCAGACAGAGAGGAGAGAGAAAGAGAGAGAAGATGAAACATCAGTACGTGAAATGAAAAAGAGTGGGTGCGAGGGGAAAAATCCCAAACCTATGGCAGCAGTTTTTAAAGACTACTGCCATAGGTCTATAGTAGCGATTATCAACTGCTGCAATAGACCTAGCAACCACTGTGATAGACCTATGGCAGTGGTTTTAAAAATCACTATAATAGATCTATAGCAGTGGTTATTATGCAAACGTTGCAGTAAAGCCTAAATATAATTTTTTTTCATATTTTTCTCTAAATATAGTATAATTTTGAGATTTAAAGCCATCTTTACCATTCATTATCTAAATAATTATCGTTAGAGTATCATGATAAAAGATCACCTCAATCTGATAGTCCGAGTTATATCGATCAATAAAATTTGATATCGATAGCCACGAATGACCACATGATGATCTTATAGATAGA
>NC_026003.2:97687063-97714371 GCF_000442705.2 Elaeis guineensis
TCTATTGTGCCAGATTCCTAACTTGACCGTCGGAGGGTCCTCATCGGAGCCAACTCTAGTCAGGACTTGTTTTATAGGAACACTGCTCTGATGGTCCCCAATATACTCCAGCTGTGTCTGTACATGGTCAGAAATATTTTTCAATAAATTGGTGCTAGAGGAAGGGCTTGAACCTTCCTCCAGGACATAACTCTCCGAAAATCATAAAAGAGGTCTAAAGTCTCACAAGATGGGTAGCAGCACTCAACTAATTCATGTCCAAATCAGTCGAGTAATGCCTACCATTCTTCAAGATTTTGAGATAACCTAATGACTTTTTGTGGACCCCGTAATGCAATCGTACCTTTAAAGAGCTGAAGAGCTACTTGGCTTCTCCACCACTCCTCAGTAAGCCAAAGACGGGCGAAGAAATATGAAGCACGAGAGGAAAACATGAAAAAATATCTCTCAAAGGTAAAGAGTCTTGCCTCCATATTTTTTGATTTAGAAGTTCAATAGGTACCTCAGGTGGAGAATTCTAGGGCCGATCTGCTTTTCAAATTAGCCACCTCTGTACCAGGTAATCTTCCTAAGCACACGTTCTTTGAAGTATTGGAAAGATCAAGCTTCGAAGACCCGACCTATGTTCTACAAATGGAAGAAGAACCCAGCTGGATCGATCCATTCGTCTGCTTCCTGAAGGATGGGATTTTGCCGGCAGACTCAAAAGAAGTCAAGAAAATTAGGCACTAGGTTCCTTATTATATCCTTTATGAAGGCAAACTTTATCGACAATCTCTGTCTTTACCACTCCTCTGTTGCCTCCATCCCTCTGAGGTAGATTATGCTTTTCGAAAGGTGCATGAGGGGATATGCAGGAGTCATGTGACCAAAAAGTAGTTGGCTTGCAGATTACTATGCTAGGGGTATTATTGGCCTAAGATGCAGGATGACACCATCGACTTCATCAAGCATTGTGACTGGGGTCAAAGGATTGCCAATGTTCAGCACTAGCCATCCATCCCACTAGCCTCAATTACAGCTCCTTGGCCCTTCGCGTAATGAGGAATGGACATCCTAGATCCTTTTCCTCTAGCTTTGGGATAAAGGTCATGGCAATTGACTATTTTACTAAATGGGTGGAGGTCGAGCCTCTAGCTCGGATTATTGAGAAAAAGGTAATAGACTTTATTTGGAAGTTCATCGTGTATAGGTTTGGCCTCCCATGAGTATTGGTTACAGATAATGGATGACAATTTTTTTGGGTTAAAGTTTACTGAATTCTATTGAGAACAAGGCATCTCTCAGTATTTTACATTGGTAGGACACCCAAAAGCAAATGGTGAGGCCGAAGTCACCCACAAGCAAATGGTGAGGCTGAAGTCACCAACTGGACCATTCTGTGGGGACTAAAATGTTGAGATGTCATGATTTCATGCATGTAAAAATTTTTAAAAATAAATACACAGTAGAAATCAAAAATTTAGATTAAATTTAATTTAATCTAAGCATGCATAAGATTAAATCTTAAAATCATACAATAAGATCTACATATATGAGATAAGATTCAGATATAGAAATCAAATAGAAAAGAATAAATAGAGAAGATGTAATCTTCATACCTTAGTACGGATCGATCTACATCGTGAATTGATGATCGTGGATATCTTCTGAAGATCCCTTAAAGTAGCACAAGCATTCGACCTCTATGGGTATCCACATGAGGTATTGATTTGATCAAAAACTTCTTGATCTCACCGAGATGCAAGCTCTCTTATAGAGAACGCATCTTAATAGTTGAAAACTCTTCATTTCTCTCAAGACCCTCTTAAAGAAGAAGAAGAAAATAGGAGGATAAAGATCTTTATGATAGAGATCATGAGAAAAATATTTTCTTCTCTTTCTTTCTAAAACCCAAGCACAAAATCTCTATGCTAGAGATCTAAGAAAATAGGTCCAACTTTTGGACAAAGGGGAGAGAGAAATTCACGTCCAAAACTTGGACAAAAGAGGGAGAAAGAAGACCCTAACAACCAATCTTTAGTTGTTTGTAAGAAAGAAAGGATAAGGGCCAACAAACCTCATGCCTAGCCCTTGATGCCACACCCTCTCTTCTCAAATATTTTTCATGCACGCCCCACTTTGTTTGGCATCCAAAATCTGATCTCTATTAGGTTCCTTGCTGCCCCACTCTTATCCCTTATTTAAATAGGATAGTTTAGGATTTTAGTTAAGAGTCCAACTTGTCTTGGACTCTAAAGTCATGCCGCCTAACCCTTATTCTTTTGCACCAATATCTCCCACGATAAAAAGGGATTAGCATGAACTCCTTTAATGCTGATATTCCTCTCAGTCACAAAGAAAAAATAGGCACAAAAAATAAGTGGGTATGGGGCTTCCATGATGTGGCATAAGGGAGGAAATCCTAGACCATTAGGACTCTTCTTTAGGTGGCTTATTTAAACCAAATCAATCCTAATCTGATTAAAAATGGATTTGACTCAAGTAGATTGAAATCCTAATCTAATTAGAAGCCCAATCTATCTAGATTAAAATCTAATCCAATTAAAAATTAGATAGTATCCAAATTCTAATCAAATTAAGAATTATTCTTCTATGCAATTAGATTATCTCATAACTCAATTAGGCTTCATCAAATCAAATCCATGTCGAGTCAAATTGAATCTAATTCAATTAGACTTGATCCAAGCCCCATTGCTAAATCAAATTAAGTCAATTAGCAATTTTATTTCTAATTAATCCTTCTATAACTCACTAACTCTTTAGTGGATTACTTAATTACAATTTTTGCATTAGATTAATCATCAATCATATTGATAATTAAATCCTATTGCAATTCATAATCGCAATTCAACCATTTGATTAGTCAAAAGTCTTTTTGTGTGTGATCCCATACATTCTATTCTGATTGATAGTAAGATATATTGTGATCGCTATTACAATATCATTGAAACTCTTTTCAATGGATCAAAATCATTCCAACTCTGCCCATCAAAGATCATCGATCATCGAAATGATGCTCGTGGGTCTCACAATCTACCAGTGACACCTAGCAGTATATAGTGGCAATCCAGCAAAATAAAAAATGATGAACTTTTAGATGCAGTTAACGTATGATACAGTCTCTCTATCGTGAAGCCTGACCAGATGACAGATCATAGATAAATCATCAAACCTCAACATCGATCATATAATAGATTCAACTAGCTTGAGTCTATGTGTGATTCTCATAAATTTTTTTTTCATCAATCACACTGCTATAACCATAGACTTAAGATCTCAGCTTCTTAAGTCTCATAAGACTACTCTCCTATGCTAGAATCGATAGATTCCATCTAGATACGCATCCTACTTCTATAGTGGACCAACTGTTGTCAACATCCACTACAAAGACTCATTGAGTCAATATTTATATATAGTCAAACTTCAGCAGCCTCACTGTGAGTAGTTGTGGCATCGTAGATCAAAGGACCAGTCATATTACTGCAGCATCGAGAAAGTCACTAATGAGTGAGCAAACATCCATGTGACTTCTCATGTTGGTCATACTCAGTGCTAATTATTCTCTAACAACCACCTACACTCTCGCTCCAATGTCACTACACCACAGACTCAAGACTCATATGTCTGAAGGAAGCGATCTGTGCACCGGTCTATCTGGGTCAATCATCATCTCCTTGATGATCTTATGACCATGAGCAATTTAAAAATTTAACCATCAATGATATATGCCTTAAATTCTCAACACTTTGAAAATATATGTCATCATCTTGTTAATCTCTTGGATAATTCATGGATACATATAATATGAATGATAATATAACTGTCAATTAAGTATAAAATCATGTCTTAGAAATATGATATGCGTCAGTCAAGATTGACTTTTAGGGCATACATCCAAAAATCTTCTACTTGCACTAAAGTCAATCTACCAAATATCAAGCCCCATCTTCTCAAGAATGACTTTAGTCTTCGGCTAGCTAAGTAACTTATCAATGGATCTATCACATCTCATATGGAGTTTGCTCTCTGCACCTCTATGTATTTCTATTTGAGGTAGTCGCATATATTGGTGCTCTATGTGCTTGGATATCTGGTGAGACCTTGGCTTCTTAGCGAGGGCTATGGTGCCATTGTCTTGACGGTATAATATCATGGTATCTGATGGTATGACATCCAATCCTGCAACTAATATTAGAACAAGAATGCATCCTACACATCTACAGTATACTCAGCTTCCATCGATCGATTGCTTGAAATTCTTTCAAAATATCGGATCATGATTACACAAGAACACACCCATTGATGTATACATTCTACCATCAACATCAGACACAAAGTCTAGATTGATGTATCCTCCCACTCTTAGGTTAATCCTTCTCCAGAACTTAAGAACAAATCCTTAGTTCTTCTCAAGTACTTAAAGATATTTTCACAGCAAGCCAACGCTTCTAGCCTGGATACAACTGATATCTACTTGTGATGTTCATAGCATTGACTATATCAGTTCAAGTACATAACATGACATACTTCTATGCCCAAGAGGATAGCAGACCCCTCTCCGAGATTTCTATGCTAAATCCTTTCAGCATCTACTCTTTATATTTTTTTGTGAAAACATAAGCATCCAATTAGACTATATCTATAATCTTTATATTCTCAGAATATAGGACACTTGCCTTAGGTTTTTCATAGAGAATTCTATATACAACTATATTTTAACCGATGTCAGTATGCGACACTCCCAATCAGGAGGATATCATCCACATACATTACAGAGAACGTGACAGCACTCTCATTGACTTTTTTAAAAATACATAATTCTTTACTTTTGATCAAACAATTTAATCATATCATCGAAATGAATGTTTCAACTCTAAGATTATTGCAGACTTTGTGATCTCTTATCATGAGAAGTGAATCCATAAGCTACTCCATATAGAAATTATCCAAAGATATCCAGTCAAGAAAGCTATTTCACATCTCTTTCTTGGAGTCGATGTCCAACATCGCCTCGTTGTAGATTTTAGGATCATCTTTATATTTTTATCTCCTCTGAGAAATAATTTTTCTCTACATCCTCTGTTAAGCATATCTAAATATCTTTTGAGAAGATGGGAGATCTTATTATATCTATGAGGTAGAGGAGGTACGTACATATACTGGCTCATCATGAATAGATTTTTTAGGTCCTATGACTCACTGCTCTTCAAAGACACTCTCTTCGAGCTTAACTTTTCTCCCACTTCTTCATTTTGGATAAACTATTTTCCAAAAAGATAGTATGATGGATCATAATCACATTGTGATCCTTTCAAAAAAAAAATAGTATCTCAAACTCCTTTAAGATATTATTTGAAATGAGCTTTATAGACTTAGCCTCTAACATATCCGTCTGCTATCTTTGACACAAGTTAGATATCCCTAAATCTTGAAATAATCAAAATTTGATTCTCACCATGCCATATCTCATACGGTATAGTAGGAATAGATTTAAAGAGAACCCAATTCTATAGGTAAATTTTAAAAATAAAAATATCCCTAAAAAAATAAAAATAAATTAGTAAAATCCATCATGGACTAGATCATATCTCATATAGTCCTATGACTCCACTTAATTACCTCATTGAGCTGAGATGTACTAAAACGGGTCCAATATGAAACTATGCCATTTTTATGAGATAATCAAAAAAATTTTACTTTGATATTGCATTCTCGATCTAATCAAAGTATCTTTAAAAATTTTTTCAGTTTGCTTCTCTACTTTACATCTGAATTTTTTGACCTTTCAAAAGTTTCAGAGATTGTATCTCTTATACTTACCTATACCATGACTGATCATTGGTAAAGATAATGAAGTAGAGATAACTTTTCTTGGTTAGCACATCAAATGGGTTGCACACATCAAATATGTACCAGGATAAGTATCTCAATGGTCCTTTTTCTTTTGTCCCACAAGAATAGTTTGGTCATTTTTTCTCAAAGAGATGATGCACAGACTAATATGACTCAGCAGTCAATGAGCCCTAAAGTTCATATTTCTTTAGTTTGTTAATTATTTTTTTCTTATATGATCTAGTCTAAGGTGCACATATACTTCAAGTTTATCTCAACTCTGGATCTCTCAAATCCAATGGCATTCACTGCTCGCTCAACTAAGTTCACAGATGCATCATCATGCAATTGATAGAGATTGTCTCTAAGAACTAAATCCAAACGATAGTCATAAAGGATAGGTGCCCATGACCACAGTAGTAACTTTATCCTATTATTGACTTAAAGGATTCCTCCTTCAGCTCTTTACCTTTCCATAGATTTTATAATGAAGTGCATAAAGAGCACTAGAGTCTAACACTCAACTGGGAGAAGAGAAAACTGTAAGAGCAGTATTGAGTAATTTTGACATGCCTATTCAAGGATGTCCTTGTTTCTTTAGGCTCTTCAGGTATGTACTTTTGAACCTTTCAAGATTCTTTAGTTATCAACATATTGATCAATTCAGATAAGATGTCATCATGGTCATTCATATGGTAGTTTACTATAAACTACCCATACAAACTAAGAAGGGATAGCAGGATCAAATCCACAAGCAATTCCTTTTGCATGGTCATGTCGAACTTTTTAAGCTCCCTAATATTCTTGATCATTATCAAATAATGATCATCGACTAACTATCTATCATGCATCTCATGCATTGTGTAACTTTGATTAGCTCACAATACTTATAGATGAATCAACATATCGTTGGCAATGTACATGTGCTCATGCATATGTTGGAGTTCATCTGACATGGATGCCAACATATAGCACCTACTTTTATTGTTATTATCTATCCACTTATCAAGTATAGCTCGGTGACTTTGGGCTGGATACATTAGAATAACCTGATAGAAAATATAGCTTAATTTTTTAAAATTAAGAATGATTCTTAAGTTTCTGAGCCAGTCTATGTAATTGGTTTCAGTTAAATAGTTGATATCTAGGATTCAAGATACAAGATTAGAAGCTGACACAATAAACAACAGAGAGTAAAAATTTTAGTTAGATATTTTACTTATTTTATAATTTACTTTAGAGACTTTTAGATACAAAAAGGCTCTCACTATTTTTTCAAATCTTCACACTCTCTAGATGGAGAAGCGAAAATCTTAATGCGATGACTGAATTTTAGTAGATGCTACGGTCCCATCGATATCGTGCATCTCATCTAATAGTTATTGATAACATGCACATCGATGCATGAATAACTCTTTGTCTAGTTGCTTCTTTAAGCATATTACAGTGACTTAGTTTCTAAATTATGTGGGCTAACCTAACAGTTATTGCCCACACTCTTTAATTAAGTCAGACTCATTGTTCACAAGCATGTATAAAGCCATCATTGGATCTCTCTCTAACAATTATTGGGCCCAACCCCATCTTTATCTTGGAGCAATTTTTTGCTAATAGAGTGGTTGCATGTTCCCGATATAACGGAACCATATGACCAGCCATGAACAATCAATGTCGGTAGCATGCCTGCACATCTACAACAATGAAAGACCATTGAACTTAATATTTATGGAAAGATTTGGATTTAGGTCTTATCTAATCAGTCATCACATGACTAATCTAATTAGCATGGGCTAAACTAAATCGGCAAGCAACCACATTTGAATTCAATCTTTCAAATTGATCAAGTAAGTGGAGGTCGATGGGGATCCCCCCATTGCTTTTTTTAGACACTAATAAATTGATTAGGTCGGTAAATAGAACTAATTAAATAATTATATTTTAATTATTTATCTTAGATACTAATTGATCAATTTATCTGAATAGATTAGCTTAGGTGAATCGGGCTCGAGCTATAGAGCTGAATTAGATATTTAGGTTAATCGATTCTACATATGGGTGTCAATCAATTCGATCAATAATAATTATATGATCTTAACTCTAATCTAATCTAATTAATACTTGATTTGATTTGATTAACTGCTAAATCAATTTTGACCTATTATGATCAAATCAGAAACTCTAAATGTAATCCAATTACATGACCTAATTTGATCTATCCATGATCAATCCCTCATACATAAATATTAATTTCAAATTTTTAGATCTAAATTCTTTGCATAAAAAATAAGTTTTGATTTCAAAATAGTTTTCAGATCATACATACAATCATATATCACATACATGAATAAAATTTAGATCACAGAAACTAATTTCAAACATAAACATGCTTTCATATATCATATATACAAATCAAAATAGATCTTGAAACTTTTTTCAGATCTAAACCAAAATATATCACATATATGATGAAAAATAAATATAAAATTTTATTGTAATCAAAAAATTTAATATCATTCTAGAACAACCATACAGCATAACAAGTTATGCTGGACAACCTTATGTCACAACGACATAAAAATTTTAGATCTAAAATTTTTTTATATAGATTTCAAATCTAAACTCTAATCTCATACATATGATGTGACTCTAATATCATAGTTGGAATGTCATGATTTCATGCATGCAAAAATTTTCAAAAATAAGTATGCAGTAAAAATAAAAATTTAAATTAAATCTAATTTAATCTAAGCATACATAAGATTAAATCTTAAAACCATACAATAGGATCTATATATGTGAGATAGAATTCAGATATAGAAATCAAATAGAGAAGAATAAATAGAGAAGATCCAATCTTCATATCTTGGTATGGATCGATCTACACTGTGAATCGATGATCGTGGATGTATTCCTAATATCCTTTGAAGCTGCATAAGCGTCCAACCTCTATAGAGTTCCACATAAGACTTCGATCTGATTAAAGCCTTCTGATCTCATTAGAGTGCTAGCTCTCTTGTAGAGATCATATCTTAATGGTTGAAAATGCTTCATTTATCTTAAGACCCTTTTAGAGAAAAAAAAAGAGGATGAAGATCTCTATGACAGAGATCATGAGAAGAATACTTTCTTCTCTTTCTTCCTAAACTTCATGTACAAAATCTCTATGCTAGAGATCTAAGAAAATATGTCTAACTCATAGATAAAGGGGAGAGAGAAATCCATGTCCAAAACTTAGACAAAAGAGAGAGAGAGAAGACCCTAACAACCAACCTTTGGTTGTTTGTAAGAAAAAAAGGATAAGGGCCAACAAACCTCACGCCTAGCCCTTGTCCCACTTTGTTTGACGTCCAAAATTGGATCTCTATCAGGTTCCTTGCTGCCCCACTCTTATCTCCTATTTAAATAGAGTAGTTTAGAATTTTAGTTAAGAGTCTAACTTGTCTTGGACTCTAAAGTCATACCACCCAACCCTTATTCTTTTGCACCAATATCTCCCATGGAAAAAAGGGATTAGCATGAACTCCTTTCACATTGATATTCCTCTCAATCATGGAAAAAAAATAGATGCAAAAAATAAGTGGGCGTGGGGCTTCCATGATGTGGCACAAGGGAATGAATCCTAGACCATTAAGACTCTTCTTTAGGCGCTTATTTAAACTAAATCAATCTTAATCTGATTAGGAATAGATTTGACTCAAGTAGATTGAAATCCTAATCCAATTAGGAGTTCAATCTATCTAGATTAAAATTTAATCCAATTAAGAATTAGATGGCACCCAAATCCAAATCAAATTAGAAATTATTCTCTCATGCAATTGGATTATCTCGTAATCCAATTAGGCTTGATCAAATCAAATCCATGTTAAGTCAAATTGAATCTAATTAATTAGACTTGATCCAAGCTCCATTGTTCAATCAAATTGAGCCAATTAGCAATTTTATTACTAATTAATCTTTTTATAACTCACTAACTTTTTAATGGGTTACTTAATTATAACTTTTGTATTAGATTAATCATCAATCATATTGATAATTAAATTCTATTACAATTTATAATCATAATTCAACCATCTGATTAGTCAAAAATCTCTTTGTGTGTGACTCCATAGGTTCTATTCAGATTGATAGTGAGATATATTGTGATCTCTATCATAATATCATTGAAACTCTTTTCAATGGATCGGAACCATTCTAACTCTACCCATCAAAGATCATCGATCATCGAGATGATGCTCGTGGATCTCATAATCCATCAGTGATATCTAACAGTATGCAGTGACAAACTAGTAGAATAAAAGATGATAACTTTTAGATGCAGTTAATGTATGATACAGTCCCTCTATTATGAGTCCTGACTAGATGGCAGGTCATGGATAAATCGTCAAACCTCAACATTGGTTATATGATAGATTCAATTAGCTTGAGTCAATGTGTGATTCTTATGAATTTTTTTTTTATTAATTACACTGCTATGGTTATAGACTTAAGAACTCAACCTCTTAAATCTCATTGGACTACTCTCCTCTACTAGAGTCAATAGATTCATCTAGGAATACATCCTACTCCTACAGTGAACCAACTGTCATCAACATATACTATAAGGATGTTGGATTTGTATCCTAGAAGCAATTGTTGGCTGACACATTATATAATTCTAAGGCTTAAACTTCTACTTGTAATCTTTTTATTATCAATAAAAAAAATTTTTTTTCAATCATGCTTATGTGTCCATGATTTATCCTAAAAATTAATAAAGATGATTTTTGTATATTCTTAAAAAGTTAAGAATTTGAGACATACATTAATTAATGATTAATTTTTAAATACTCCCAATCAAAGGATCATCACGGAGGATAGTGATCAATCAGTTTGAGATTGGTGCACGGTTCATCTTCTTTGTGGGCAGATAAGTCTTGGGTCTGCAGTGTAGAGACACTAGGATAAAAATATGGGTGGTTGTTAGAGAATAACTTGCACTGAGCGTGACTAATATGAGAACTATATAGATGTCTACTCACTCATCAGTGATCTTCTCGATGCTGTAGCGGTGTGAGTAATCTTTTGATCTACGATGCCATTGACTATTCACAGTGAGGCTATTAGATTTGACTGCATATTTTTTTGGACTCTAGCCATTCAGATCCTTGCTGTGTATGTTGGCTTCAATAGGTTCAGATTCATTGTTTGGAGTAGGATGCACCTAGATGGAATCTATCGACTTTAGTATAAAAGGAGAAGTCCTATGTAATTTACGAAACTGAGTTCAGAAAGTCTTTGATCAAAGCAAGCATGAGTACCGAAAAAGAATTTTTACGGAATGCATAAATGAACTCAAGTCGAGCTAATCTTATATATCACTGACGATGGGGTCCGATGAGTTCTCCATGACCTCCATCAAGTTAGGACTCACGATAGAAAGACTGAATCATACGATAACTGTACCTAAGAGTTCATACTTTTATTCTACTGAATTGTTACTACATACTGTTATGTGTCACTAGTGGATTGTGAGACTCATCGGGCGTCATCTTAATGATCAATGACCCTCGAAGGATAAAATTAAAAATATTTCAATCCATCAAAAAAAATTTCAATGATACTATGATAGAGATCACAATATATCTCACTACCAGATAGAATGAAATCTATAGGGTTACACATTAATAGATTTAATCTCAAATTTATCAATTGAGCTTATGAAGTTCTAATTAGATTAGGATTTGTTGGTGCAAAAATCTGCCTGCGTCGGAGAAGCTAGAGTCGAGGGAGTCGCGGTCGCCGCTGGGACCTGTAAAAGAAGTCTAAACCGGAGTTGGGGTTGCTCCGGCAAGACCCTCCGACGCTCAAGTCAGTTCTCTGCCTCAACAAGAATAGAGTGCTCGAACAAAAATTTTAGCAGAGTTTTGGGATAGAAATAAGAGCTTAAAGAATAATGTATTTGGGGTCCCCCTTTTATAGGTGGAGGGGGCAACAGACTGATAGCGACGTTTGTAACCGCCTAGTAGTGGGCCGCTCGGGGCCAGGAAGAGTTTATTATGAAGAGTAATGGGGGGAGTCGTGGCTGTCACCATGGCTCACCATGTGGAGTCAGTTGCGGAGAGTGGAGCGGCGTCCGTTGTCGTGATTCATCAGGGAGTGGTGGAGCCGTACAGAATCCGTCGCAAGAGGTGGAGCAGAATCATGGTCATTATTGCGGCCAGCCAGGGAGTGATGGAGCTGTACGAAATCTGTTGCAGGAAGTGGAGCAGAGTCGTGGCCGTTACTGCGGCCAGCCAGGGAGTCCAGGCCTGTCGGCCGAAGCTTGATTGACGCACCTGGTGAAGAAAGACGGCTATCCCTCTGAAAGGAGCTCGGATGTTGCTGGCGGGCCGTTTACCGTTGGGTGCCTTGAGCGTTAGTACTATAGGCGAGGGCTATTTGCTGTAGGAGCCCAGTCAGAGGCTTTCTATAGATGAAGTTCATTTTTGCAGGAGTCCGGACGAAGGCTTCCTGCAGCCGGAGTCGGGGATGAAGTCCGGCTCCGTAGGAGTCCGGACGAAGTCTTCCTGTAGTCGAAGTCGGGGATGAATTCCGGCTCCCGTAGGAGTCCGGACGAAGTCTTCCAGTAGAAGTCGGGGATGAAGTCCGGCTCTCGTAGGAGTTCGGATGAAGTTCACCTGCAATTGAAGTCGGAGACGAAGTCCTGGCTCCCGTAGGAGTCCGGACGAAGTTCACCTGCAATTGAAGTCGGGGATGAAGTCCGGCTCCCGTAGGAGTCCGGGCGAAGTCTTCCAGTGGTCGAAGTCGGGGATGAAGTCCGGCTCCCGTAGGAGTCTGGACGAAGTCTTCTAGTAGTCGAAGTCGGGGATGAAGTCCAGCTCCTGTAGGAGTTCGGGCGAAGTCTTCCAGTGATCGAAGTCGGGGACGAAGTCCGGCTCCCGTAGGAGTCTGGATGAAGTCTTCCAGTGGTCGAAGTTGGGGACGAAGCCCGGCTCTCGTAGGAGTCCGGACGAAGTCTTCCAGTAGTCGAAGTCGGAGATGAAGTTCGGCTCCCGTAGAGGTCCGGACGAAGTCTTCCAGTAGTCGAAGTCGGGGATGAAGTCCGGCTCCCGTAGGAGTCCGGACGAAGTCTTCCAGTGGTCGAAGTTGGGGACGAAGCCCGCCTCCCGTAGGAGTCCGTCTGTCGTGAAGAATCTAGTCGACACTGGTGGGGGTTTATCCATCGGCAGAACTCGAGAATGCTGCAGAGGCTCGACCACCAGAGAGGTTCGGAAAGATGCCGTCGAAGGTCGAAAGTTGGCAGAATCCCTGAGGGTCACTCCTGACGCAAACTTCGACTGTTGGGGTATTTTGTACCCAACACCAATCTCCCTACTTTCGAGTTCAAGTTTCGAATGGAGGAAGTACAAAAAAATTTTACAGCCGAAGTTGTCCCCTCGAATCCTATGCACAATCGCCCTCAGATATTTTGGTATTTAATACGTGCATGCCGGAGCCTTTTTCCAACCGGGGTGATCTGAAGGATCCTTTCGGAATTCCCACCGGAGCGTAGTCCCAAGCTGTTGCCCAGCTATGCAACCCAAGAAGGGGGGGTGAATTGGGTTTCTAAAAAATTTTAAGCCCAACAGATTACTTATGAAGAACAAAACTAAGACTTTAAATCAATATTAATTACCTAAAGCAGTATTGCAAGGATATAATAAAGAAATAAGATAAAGCGATAAAGCACACCACAAACACAAGGATTTATAGTGGTTCGGTGCTAACCTTGCACCTACATCCACTCTCCAAGATCCTACTTGGGAATTTCAATCCACTATCCTTTGTATTCAACCCGAATATAAAACGTCGAAAACTCCGACACTAGCTATCCCAAGCTAGATCACTTGTTTCCCGGGTATAAGTAAAACCAAAACACTCCGATTTCAGGTTCGGATCAACCTTTCCTTGTTTTGAAAATCCTCCAAAAACAAGAACAAAAACTCACAAAGAGTTAGAAAATTTTGAGCACAGATTAATACAATAACAGCTCCTTAAATGAGCGAATATAACAATACATGCTTTACTCAAATGAAGAACCCCTTTTTTGGATTTTCTCAAAGTGGATGAACGCTTGAATGCTTGAGAAGAGGTTGATTGTTGATTGAAAATCTCTTGAAAGCTTTGAACGATCTCTAGATCAAGGTTGAAACACTAGGCGTGAAGGATTCTCTCCTTGAAAGCTCTTGCTTTTCTCTTTCACACTCTCTCTGGTGTATTGTGGATCCTCTCTCTTTTTCTTTTTGGATTTTTCGTTGATCTCAGGCTTTTTCGTGTAGATATCGGATCCTCTCTCTTTTTCTTTTCTTTGATCTGCCGATTTTTCTTCTTCTTTTTCTCTCCAATTTGATCTGCTATTTAAACTGCAATTTCTTTCACCATTTCAAGCATTTTGTAGCATTAGAAGCAAGAGAAAATAATTTAGGTAGATAAAGAGCCATTAGAGCAATTTTAGGAAGTATAAATGGCAATTAAAATAGGTAAAAAAATAGCCGTTGCTGATATTTTCCATCGCAGGGGTCGACTCATGAGTCGACTCATGCATCAGGAGTCGACTCATGAGTCGACTTCTGTTGCACAGACCAGAAGGTCTGATTTCTGGATTTTTTGGCTCAAATCAGCAGAGGTCGACTCATGAGTCGACTCATGCCTTGTGGGTCGACTCATGAGTCGACTCACAGGTCATGCCAAGTCAAAAATCCAGCGTGCCATGGAAATTTTTTGCGTGCCAATCAGCTCACAGTGCCATGAGTTGACTCATGAGTCGACTCATGCACTTCAAACCTTCATAACTTCAAAAATATAAGTCCAAATACAATGAAATTTTCACCAATAGTTTACAAATCATTTGTTCTATCAAATGATACTATCAAATCAGAATTTTAATGAAATTACGATTTTACCCTTGAAGAGCATAAGGACTTTTTCATTTTAAAATTATTTGTATCCCTTCAATCTGCTTTGTAATCATCAAAATCAATCTAGGAGCAACAATCTCTCCCTTTTTGATGATGATAAAATATTTGAACAAAAATATTTATGTTAATGCATTAATTTCAAAAGAATCCATTATAGGTGTATATGCTTGAAAAGAGTATGATTCTTTTGGCATGTAATATAAATACAAAAATAGTTTGTCCATTTTCTTAAAGATTTGAAAAGGGTATTAGATCATTTTGAGTTTAAGATATATCAGAGCAAGAGAAGATAAATAACTTTTGCAATGTATCAGAGTAAGAAAAAAATAATTTTTATAATGATATCAGAAAAGATTTTACAATGTATCAGAGCAAGAAAATTTTATAATATATCAGAGAAAATTTCACACTGTATTAGAGCAAATGTCAGAGAAAATTTCACACTGTATTAGAGCAAATGTCAGAAAAAATTTCATACTGTATCAGAGCAAATGTTATAATATATCAGAGAAACTTTCACACTGTATCAGATCAAATTTTATCATGTATCAGAGCAAGTTAAAAGAAATTTTAGGGTGTATCAGAGTAAATCAAATTTCTTAAGTTGTATCAAGGTAAATAAAATTTCAAAAGATGTATCAGAGCAAGTTTGAATTTTGAAATATATCAGAGCATATAAAAAAAATACTTATTTGCATTGTACTTATGATTTTGCTTTTGATGGATGGCTTTTTTGTTTAAGTTCTGTCTGATACCAAATTTCGATACCAAATTTCTCAAAGTTTTATTTAATTTCTCCAATATTTGTTTCCCAATATTTTTTTAATCTTCCAATTTTTGTTTAATTTCTCAAGTTTGGTTTAATCTTTCAATTCTTGTTTTTGTTTAATTTCTCCAGTTTGGTTTAATCTTCCAATCTTTGTTTTTGTTTAATTTCTCCCCCTTTTTCTCATAATTTAGGGTTTTGCTTTTTTTTTTGTTTTAATTTCAATTTTTTTGTTTTTGTTTAATTTCTTCCCCTTTTTGACATCATCAAACATAGTTAACTCTTCTTTTTTCTGAAACATTCTTTAATTTCTTCCCCTTTAGAGTTTTTCACAGATGTTTGCTCCCCCTTAATATAGCAATTATCAAGAGCAGACAACAACAAGGAGAAGACAATATTTCCACAAGAAGAAAATATATAACCAAAATATGATCGATATCATTACAAAGAGGTAGAAATATAGGTAAAAGATGATTCCATTAATATCATAATTATTTCAATACATAAAATTCAACCAGCTAAATGTCAATACATGGCCCCAAGGTATAGATCAAGATAAGTCAATGATCGAAGTCATCAGATATAGGGTGAGGAGATGATGGATCAGAAGTGCGTCCTCTACCCCGTCTGCCTCTGCCACGAGCAGGAGAGCGAGATGAACTGGGAGGCTGAGAACGCTGAGATGCTAGGGACTGAACAGAAAGGGTGAGTCTAATAGAATCAAGTACGTTCAGTGCTCTGGAAACAGATTGAAGTAGAGCAGTGAACTGGGTGGTAGCATGCTCACTCGATCCTCGGATCTCTTTCCTCAGTAACTCATATCCTCCCTCAAGTGCTCCTCTGAGCCTGCCAGCCTCTGCAGTGAGGTCTGTGACCTCAATAGTAGACTCCTGTGGCTGGGGATGGGCCAATGCAAGTCAAGAACTCTGCCAGTAAGTCTCCAGACTGTGTCCTCAAGCTGCTGGATCCTGATGGACTGATCTGATATCATCTGAAACAAGGTGGAGATGTGGGGAGTAATGGTCTGATCAGAAGAGGTAGCTCCAGGTGCAAAAGAAGTACTACCCCACTGGCTAGACAGCAAAGAAGCCACACGCTGAGATATATGCTCGATCTGATCGTCAGCCAGTCTGAACTCTGAATGAGGTGCTCTACTCTCTGGCTGATACACTGGTGTGGGCATCCTAGTAAACTCAGAAGGGCCAGCCTCAGTATCAGGAATGAACTGGGTATCTGGTGAAGCTGTCCTGAAGTCATGTACAGGAGAAGATGGACCTTCTTCTTCTACTCTGCCTTCAGTTCTATCTTCAGCTCTTTCCTCAGCTCTCTCCTCAGCTCTTTCTTCAGAGCCCTTGATCCAACCACCAACAGTCTTTGTAATTCCCATTCGGTGCAGGTTGTGTTGGTTGAAAGTGTCCACATGTGAGAGTTTGGTAGGTGTCTCCCCCTCACAGCTAACTCCAAACCTCCTAAATACTCTAGTAAGGGCCATACCATAAGGCAAGTGTGCCTTGGATCTGTTCAAAGTTTCTCTCATGGCCTCTATCATAAGTGTAGGGAGGTTTAGGGGGGTCTGAGTGATGATATGAAACATGACACATACATCTCTGCCAGATAGTAGATCATGCCTACCACTCCTAGGAAAGAAGAGTTTTGTTACAATCTGATGCAGGACCCTCATCTCAATGGATAATAGCTTTGCTTCAAATTTGTTTAAACTTCCTAAAAAAGCTTCTCCTAAGATAATTCTGATCCCTTCTTCTTTAATTGGGAGTTCCATATTTGAGTAACCTTCACTAGGCAACTGAAGTATTTCTCCTAATATCCTAGAATCCAAGCATATGTCAATTCCCTTTACAGTTGAAGTCACTGACCCATTTCCATAATTTAGGTTCTGGTAGAACTCTCTAACTAGATCAACATAGGTGACTTCCTTAAGGGAGCAGTAAAGTTCCCATCCTTGATTTTTGATCTTACTTGCAAAAGTAAAGCCTTCTTTCTCAAAGAACCGAAAATCTATATTTTTCCCGGTTTCTACTTTTCTATCAGAAAGAGGATTTACACTGGGGCTTATGGAGAATTGAGAGGGACCTTGAGCAGGTACTGAAACTGGATCGGGAACACTGGAAGACTGAGCATGCCTTTTCTTTCGGACAAATTCCTCAGGCTCACGGATTGATTTCCTTCTTTGGGGAAGTTTCATCTTTGGAGCCATATCCAATAAAGTAGCAGACAAGAAGACTTGAATTGAGAGGAGGAGGGATCACAAGAGAGTAAAGAGGAATTTTAGTGGAGAAAAGAAGTGGATTTTGGAAGTTCGATGAAGTGCTAGGGCACGTTCCAACCGCGCCGAGCAATGCGAGAAATCACGAGAAATCTCTTTTTCAAGGAGGCGATTTTTGGTGGAGAGTAGGAGGGAGAATTGCCTTGAGATAAATCCTTGGTTTTGGAGCAAAAAGAGTTGGAAAGGACGGCTTTCGGAAGGAAGACGATGAGAAGATGAGTCGTCTCACAAACAGGGTTCCCGTTTAAAAACAATGAGCCCGTGGAAAGTTTGTGGGATTTACAAGTTTGCCATTGAGTCGACTCATGGGGGTCGACTCATGAAGTTCAGAAATTCAGGAAAAATGCAAATAAATTCCAGAAAAATTCGAAATTTTGGGAGAAGGAATTTTGCTCAATGATAAGTTTTTAGAGTGATAAATCTGAGCTTTTGGGATCAGGATGGATGTTGAAAATTGAGCTCTAATCAATTCTTTGAAAATTGAGATATTTTAGGCAAATGGATCTAGAATTCCTAGATTTCTCCTAATTTCACAGAATCTATCCTCACTAAGGGCTTTTGTAAAGATATCGGCTAATTGATTTTCAGTGCAAATATATTCAAGAATTATATTTTTGTTTTGAACATGTTCTCTTATAAAATGATATCTTATTTCAATATGTTTGGATCTTGAGTGTTGTATTGGATTTTTAGATAGATTTATGGCACTTGTGTTGTCACATCTTATTGGTGTTTCATTAAGTTTGATTCCAAAATCTTCGAGTTGTTGCTTAATCCACAAGATTTGAGCACAACAACTTTCGGCTGCAATGTATTCGGCCTCAGCCGTAGACAGTGCCACCGAATTTTGTTTCTTACTAAACCATGAGATTAGATTTACTCCAAGAAATTGGCAAGTTCCACTTGTACTTTTTCTATCTAATTTACATCCAGCAAAATCAGCATCTGAATATCCTAACAAATTAATTTGTGAGTCCTTAGAGTACCATAACCCTATAGTTTGTGTACCATTTAAGTATCTAAGGATTCTTTTAACAGCATTCAAATGAGATTTCTTAGGATTAGATTGATATCTAGCACATAAGCAAACACTAAACATGATATCAGGCCTACTTGCAGTTAGATATAATAATGAGCCAATCATACCTCTATAGTATTTTAAGTCTACGCTTTTACCTTCATCATCCTTGTCAAGCTTACATGAGGGACTCATTGGTGTGCCAATTGGTTTGCAGTTCTCCATTCCAAATCTTTTGAGTAGTTCCTTGGTGTACTTGCTTTGGGTGATGGAGATTTCCTCTTTTGATTGTTTGATTTGGAGTCCGAGGAAGAAGGTGAGTTCTCCCATCATGCTCATCTCGAACTCTCCCTGCATAAGCTTAGCAAAGTCTTGACAAAGGGATTCATTGGTAGACCCAAAAATTATGTCATCAACATAAATTTGTATAATTAGCATATCATTTTGGTTTCTTTTAATAAATAGGGTTGTATCTACATTGCCTCTTGAGAAACCATTATTTAGTAGAAATTTGCTTAGCCTTTCATACCATGCTCTAGGTGCTTGTTTTAGACCATATAAAGCTTTATTTAATCTAAAGACATGATTGGGAAAAGCATGATTTTCAAATCCAGGGGGTTGTTCTACATATACTTCTTCAGAAATATATCCATTTAAAAATACACTTTTAACATCCATTTGAAATAGTTTGAATTTCATAAAGCAAGCATAAGCAAGTAGAAGTCTAATGGCTTCTAATCTAGCAACAGGTGCAAAGGTTTCATCAAAATCAATTTCTTCTTCTTGATTATATCCCTTAGCAACCAGTCTTGCTTTATTTCTAATTACATTTCCATGCTCATCTAATTTGTTTCTAAAGACCCATTTTGTGCCAATTATTGAATAATCTTTAGGTCTTGTTACTAAGGTCCAAACATTATTTCTTTCAAATTGATTAAGTTCTTCTTGCATAGCATTAATCCAGTTATGATCATTTTCAGCTTCTTCTAAAGTTTTAGGTTCAAGTTGAGATACAAATGCACAATGATTAAGTACATCTCTAAGTGAAGAACGAGTTTTTACCCCATGCATAGGATCACCGATAATTAACTCCTTAGGGTGGTTGTGAACATACCTCCATTCCTTGGGTAGGTCATTTGTACCTTGAGGTTGTTCTTGAATTTCTTCACCTCTTTCATTTTGTTCATCTTCTTGATCCTTGTCTTCTGGAGTTGCTGAATCTTTCAGAGTGATCTCCTTCATACCTTCTATTAGTGGATCTGCATCATCAACACCCTCATTCTTCCTTGAAGGAAGATCGTTAGATTCATCAAAGACAACATATATGGACTCCTCAACTACTAAAGTTCTTTTGTTGAACACTCTAAATGCTTTACTAGTGGAGGAGTAACCTAGAAAGATTGCTTCATCTGATTTTGCATCAAATTTACCAAGTTTTTCTTTGCCATTATTTAATACAAAACATCGGCAACCAAAAACATGAAAATATGCAATATTTGGTTTTCTTCCTTTCCAAAGTTCATAGGGGGTTTTCTTTAAAAATTGTCTAATTAAAGCACGATTTAAAATGTAACATGCTGTGTTAATAGCTTCCGCCCAAAAATATCTTGGAAGATTGCTTTCACAAAGCATGGTACGGGCTATTTCTTCTAAGGTTCTGTTTTTCCTTTCAACTACCCCATTCTGTTGGGGTGTCCTAGGAGCAGAGAAGTTATGGTCAATTTCATTTTCATCACAAAATTTTCAAAGTCATGATTTTCAAATTCTGTTCCATGATCACTTCTAATATTTTGAATTGAAAACCCTTTTTCATTAGTGACTTTTCGATGAAATTTCGTGAAAATTTAAAAAGTTTTATTTTTGTGAGCTAAAAAGAAAACCCAAGTAAAACGAGAGTAATCATCTATTATTACAAATCCATATCATTTTCCTCCTAGACTAGTGGTTCTAGTTGGTCCAAATAAATCCATATGTAAGAGCTCTAATGGTCTAGAAGTTGAAACAGTATTTTTGGATTTAAATGATACTCTAGTTTGTTTACCTAATTGGCATGCATCACAGATTCTATCCTTTTCAAAATTCAGTTTTGGCAAACCGAGAACTAAATCTTTCTTAATTAATTTTGAAAGAGAATGCATGCTGATATGTGCAAGTCTACGATGCCACAGCCAACTAGTCTCATTTATTTTAGCATTTAAGGAAACTAGGCATTGCATGTCTAATTTTGTTAAATCATTCAAGTCTACCATATAAACATTGCCATGCCTATGTCCTATAAATTTAATGCCATCGTTAATAGGACTCGTCACAATGCAAACAGATGATTCAAAACTTACTTTATACCCTTTATCACAGAATTGACTAATGCTAAGTAAGTTATGCTTTAAACCTTTAACTAATAAAATATTCTCAATGTATTTGGAGGGAGTGATACCAATGTTACCTATCTCGATGATCTTTCCTTTGCCATCTCCAAAGGTGACCATCCCTCCATCCTTAGCATCAAGCGTGATGAATTGTGATTCATCACCAGTCATGTGTCTCGAGCATCCGCTGTCAAGATACCATTTCCTGTTTCCTTCTTGGGATGCTAGACACACCTGCAAGCAAAGGTCACATTTCTGTCTTAGGTACCCAAGCTTTCTTGGGTCCTTTCAGGTTAGTCAGAATGGTTCCTTTTGGAACCCATATTTTTTTTGTGTTTGCATATTTGTTAATAAGACATGTGTATGATTTATGTCCTATTCTTCCACATTTAAAACAAGTAATATTTGTAGACTTGTTACTTGAATAATTTACATAAATATCCTTCAGAAATTTTTGTTTCTTCATGGGTTTATAACCAAGTCCAGCCTTATCATATATAGCTTTCTGATTTTCAATGATCATATTTAGTTTGTTTGAACTTAAGGTGAACTTATCTACTATAGATTTCAGCTTATTCATTTCATCCTTTAAGTTTTGATTTTCTTGAATCAAGGTGAATTTTTCAATTGAAAGATTTTCAGCTTGTTTCACTAAGGACTGATTTTCCAATTTTAGCTCTTTGTTTTTCTTCCCTAGTTTCTTTAATTCATCAATTGAATCATAGAATGCTTCATGCAATTCTTCAAAAGTAAATTCACTAGTGGATTCAGAAGTTACCTCATTTTCATGTGCCATCAGGCACAGATTGGCTTGTTCTGTTGAGGTTTCCTCGTCGGAGCTTGAGTCATCACTCGCACTCCAGGTCGCCATCATTGCCTTCTTTTTGAACTTCTTTGGACCTTTCTTCAATTGTGGACATTCGGATCTGAAATATCCTGGCTTCTTGCACTCGTAGCATATAGGGGGTTGATCTTTCTCCTTTACTTTGCTTTGATCCCCTTTTGTGAATTTCTTTCTCATCTCCTGTTTCCTTTTTCTTAGAAACTTCTTAAATTTTCGGGTGATGAGAGCCATCTCTTCATCCTGTTCTTCATCTTCAGATTCATCCGTTTCATAATCAGGCGAAGTTGTGGATTTGAGGGCAATGGTTCTTTTCTTTTTGATTTCATCCTCGTGATGTTGCTTCATGCTAAGTTCATGAGTCATCAAGGATCCAAGAAGCTCTTCTAGAGGTAGAGTGTTCAAGTCCTTTGCTTCTTGGATGGCAGTCACCTTGGCTTCCCAAGTTCTTGGCAGTGACCTGAGAATCTTCCTTACAAGTTCACTGTTAGTATAAGATTTGCCAAGACTCTTTAAACCATTGATTATATCAGTAAAATGAGTAAACATAGCAGTTATGGACTCATCATGCTCTATTTTGAACAATTCATATTTATGTACAAGCATGTTTATTTTAGACTCTTTTACTTGATTTGTTCTCTCATGGGTTACTTCTAACCTATCCCATATTTCTTTAGCAGATGCACAAGTAGAAATACGATTAAATTCACTTGCATCTAGTGCACAATAAAGGACATTCATGGCTTTGGCATTTAATTGTGCCAATTTCTTGTCAACCTCATCCCATTCTTTTTCGGGTTTGGTTGACTCCTCACCATCTATAATCTTGGTGGGTGTGTGAGGACCGTTCACTATGATACTCCACATATCATAGTCGAGTGCTTGTATGAATATCTTCATCCGAGCTTTCCAATAGGTGTAATTAGACCCATTGAAAAGTGAAGGTCGGTTTGTAGATTGCCCCTCGGCTAGAGAAATACCGACATGGGTTGCCATAGATCTTTGGCTCTTTGATTGTTAGATCAAAGAAGGGCTAGAGCACCGGCTCTGATACCACTTGTTGCCCAGCTATGCAACCCAAGAGGGGGGGTGAATTGGGTTTCTAAAAAATTTTAAGCCCAACAGATTACTTATGAAGAACAAAACTAAGACTTTAAATCAATATTAATTACCCAAAGCAGTATTGCAAGGATATAATAAAGAAATAAGATAAAGCGATAAAGCACACCATAAACACAAGGATTTATAGTGGTTCGGTGCTAACCTTGCACCTACATCCACTCCCCAAGATCCTACTTGGGAATTTCAATCCACTATCCTTTGTATTCAACCCGAATACAAAACGTCGGAAACTCCGACACTAGCTATCCCAAGCTAGATCACTTATTTTTCGGGTACAAGTAAACCCAAAACACTCCGATTTCAGGTTCGGATCAATCTTTCCTTGTTTTGAACATCCTCCAAAAACAAGAACAAAAACTCACAAAGAGTTAGAAAATTTTGAGCACAGATTAATACAATAACAGCTCCTTAAATGAGCGAATATAACAATACATGCTTTACTCAAATGAAGAACCCCTTTTTCAGATTTTCTCAAAGTGGATGAACGCTTGAATGCTTGAGAAGAGGTTGATTGTTGATTGAAAATCTCTTGAAAGCTTTGAACGATCTCTAGATCAAGGTTGAAACACTAGGCGTGAAGGATTCTCTCCTTGAAAGCTCTTGCTTTTCTCTTTCACACTCTCTCTGGTGTATTGTGGATCCTCTCTCTTTTTCTTTTTGGATTTTTCGTTGATCTCAGGCTTTTTCGTGTAGATATCGGATCCTCTCTCTTTTTCTTTTCTTTGATCTGCCGATTTTTCTTCTTCTTTTTCTCTCCAATTTGATCTGCTATTTAAACTGCAATTTCTTTCACCATTTCAAGCATTTTGTAGCATTAGAAGCAAGAGAAAACAATTTAGGTAGATAAAGAGCCGTTAGAGTAATTTTAGGAAGCATAAATGGCAATTAAAACGGGCAAAAAAATAGCCGTTGCTGATATTTTCTGTCGCAGGGGTCGACTCATGAGTCGACTCATGCATCAGGAGTCGACTCATGAGTCGACTTCTGTTGCACAGACCAGAAGGTCTGATTTCTGGATTTTTCGGCTCAAATCAGCAGAGGTCGACTCATGAGTCGACTCATGCCTTGTGGGTCAACTCATGAGTCGACTCACAGGTCGTGCCAAGTCAAAAATCCAGCGTGCCATAGAAATTTTTTGCGTGCCAATCAGCTCACAGTGCCATGAGTTGACTCATGAGTCGACTCATGCACTTCAAACCTTCATAACTTCAAAAATATAAGTCCAAATACAATAAAATTTTCACCAATAGTTTACAAATCATTTGTTCTATCAAATGATACTATCAAATTAGAATTTTAGTGAAATTATGATTTTGCCCTTGAAGAGCATAAGGACTTTTTCATTTTAAAATTATTTGTATCCCTTCAATCTGCTTTGTAATCATCAAAATCAATCTAGGAGCAACACAAGCGCCACACCATAATGGTCCTGCCAGCGGTCAGCCCTGCGCCGCGGTGAGTGGGACATGTGGCGGGCACTGGTGGACTTAGGGATATCCGCCATCATAACTGCGCCAGGCCCGTCGCTTATTTAAGCCCCCCTCCTTCCCTCCAGGGGCTTCACTCCCCTTGAGAGTCGACACCTCTCTTCTGCCTGAGAGTTTAGCCAGCCCCATCGGTGCCCTTTTTGACTCCAAGCACTCTTCGCACCAGCTTTTTACCATCCCCACCGGCTCCCTGCCGCCTCCAGCCTTTCGAGCCGCTTCGGGGGGTTCTCCCGTCGGGGCTCCTGCTCCGGAGGCCAACCTCGAGAGGATGCCACGGACCAAGAGGAGTATGAGGGGAAAAACAGCGGCCTGCAAATTCTCCGGCTGTCGAACTGTCACTGAGGGTTCCCATCGCCTCAAAGGGGCTCGAGGAGAATTCCTTCAACAACAAGGATTTAATAACGGGGACAACCGGTGAACGCATTCCGCCCGAAAATTTTGAAGTAGTTGAACGGGGTGACACCGGTCAAGGGCGGAGTTGTCGTCACAAGCTGTGGCGGGATTTTGATGTCGTCGGGCCCGAGGGACCAGAAGCGGTCGGTGCTAACGGTGGGGCAGTAGAACTTGTTGCGGGGATGGTGGAAGTAGCGCATGCCGACCTTGCCGGAGTTCCTAGGATGGTGGTTGCCGTGGAGCACACGGTGGTGGTGCATGCCTCCGACCCCATCGCGGCCTCCGGGGTGCCTCTGGTTCTTCTTGATGCAGGTCGTCGTCGCCGCTGCCGTTGCCATCGCTGCCCCTTGAATTCTATCCCCCCCTTTTCCCCCTAGGGCTGGGGTTTCGACGATGGAGCAGAATGAGGCGAGGGAAGAGAGCTGAGGGATTTATCACACGCACTGGAAAATGCTGTCGAGAAGGATGGAACCGAAAGAAGAAGTTGGGAGCTTGAAGTGGTCTCCAACGTGTTCCTTTTGAGCCTTGTAGTAATATTTTTTTTCCTCGGCCCCCAGGGTCTTGTAATGTATGCCTTTGTTAATCAAAAATGAGAAAGAGATTTGTTACTTCGTCCGCACTTTGCGTCGAATTGCTGCCTGCCGAACTTCTTTCCTTTACCATTGTTATTGTTGTATTCCTTTCTTTTTCTTTTTCTCTCTCTTTTTTTTTTTTTTCACATCGTCCGAAGGTCGCTGGTCGTCGCCGTGTCGACTCGCTTTTCCAGTCATCCTTTTCTTCAGCCTTAATGGCTCTGTAATGCATATTTAATAAATAACATGAGAAAGAAATTTTTCGCTACCTCTTTTACTCATGTATTGAATTGTCGCTTGCTGAGCTTCTTTCGACTTTCGCCTTGCTTGAAATCGATGCCGTTCGGAGGTACCCGATTGCCGTCGCATTGACCCATCCTTTCATCCATGGCCGCAGATTTATCCGGAGTCGCTCGGGTTTGACGCCCCCTTTTAGAGTTCAAGCTGGGAGGTCTGGGCTCATCATCGCCCTGAGGAAGCCGCCTTATCTCTGGCTCGTGTTGAGAGCTTTCTTGAAGGTAGGAAATTTTGATAAGAACCCCAATCCTTGGTGAGATGAGGTTCCTTGCATTTTTGATGCAATTTATTTTTCATTCATCGCTGATGCAGTCCGTCGCTTTCCTTTTTAACTCCCCTCCCCTTTTTCTTTTTCTTTTTTCGAGTGAGGGTTTTCCCTTTGCTCTTGGTGGGGTCGCGGGGAGTGCGAAGGGGTCGCTGGGGAGGTTCCCTTCTTCCTATCTGGTCTTAAATGACCAGATCTTGGCTGGCGTCAGGACGGGGTTCTTCTCCTATTTCTGACATAATCGATCTTAGCTCAGGTTAGGATGAGGTCCTCCTCTTGTCGCTAACAGGGCTATGGGGGCGCATATGGGCACTGTGGGGCCTCTCCCCCCACCCGATCTGAGTGTAACCGGGCCTTCGACCTTACTCATGTTAGGGCGAGGTTCTCCTCCTGTCTCTAACAGGGCTGTGGTGGCACATATGGGCGCTGTTTGGCCTCTCCCCCCACCCGGTCTAAGGAGAACCGGGCCTTCGACTTTGCTCAAGTTAGGACGAGGTTCTCTTCCTGTCTCTAACAGGATTGTGGGGAATATATGGGCATTGCCTGGCCTCTCCCCCCATCCGGTCTAAGGAGAATCGGGCCTTTGACTTTGCTCACGTTAGGACGAGGTTCTCCTCCTGTCCCTAACAGGGCTGTGGGGCACATATGGGCGTTGCTTGGCCTCTCCCCCCATCCGGTCTAAGGAGAACCGGGCCTTCGACTTTGCTCAAGTTAGGACGAGGTTCTCCTCCTGTCCCTAACAGGGCTGTGGGGGCACATGTGGGCGTTGCAGGGCCTCTCCCCCCATCCGATCTAAGGAGAACCGGGCCTTCGGTTTTGTCGAGATAAAGTTCTCCTCCTACTTCCGACACGGTTGTTTTGACTGTCCCGTCGATATAGGCTTGTGCCAAGAGTGGAGACATGTAGATATGCAACTTTTATTTAAAATAAAGTTATCGGTAATACATTCATAAGTTTTTCGAGCTCCATGGTCACGGGAGGTCTGCTCCTCGAGCTCCTTGAGGTAATAAGTTTCGGGCCGGACTACTTCTTCGACTTCGTACGGGCCTTTCCAATTTGGAGCGAGCTTCCCTCGATCCTGAGGTTGCGAGACAGCGGCTCGTCGAAGCACTAGATCTCCTGCTCT
>NC_026003.2:97714471-97803186 GCF_000442705.2 Elaeis guineensis
ATTAATATCTAAATTATCTAACTTTATTAAGAAATTGATACTGTTATTATATTTTGCAGAAGAAGAGATCATCAATAGAAAGAACAAGGAAAGAGGATTCCAACGGCGCAAATTTTATGCAAAACGGAGTTAAATTGACCCAGGAATTGAAGAATGAAGAAAGAAGACTCAATTGATCAAACCCGAGTCAAATCAGATCAAAATTGGTCAAAAATCAACTGATTTGGTGATCTGGTTAGCCGCCTGGTCCACAGCAACAGGCGCATGGACCATGGACCATCGGCGCACCATAAACCCCCTAAAACCTCTTAGTCCCACATCGGAAATTTTGAAAACCTTATAACCCCCAAATGCCTATAAAAAGCCCCAAAGGCCCTTGTTTTATGTATTCTTCCTTCCGATCAAGCTTGTAACCTAGATAGTGGGGTTTTTAGCTCTCTTTTCAACCTTGAGCTTTGAGGTTTTTGTAATAATTTTTTTTTTATATATAAATCTTATTTTTATGCAATTCATCTCTTTACATTATGCAATTTATTTTTCTTGCAATTAGGATAGTTTAATTTATGCAATTTAATTTTATGCAATTAGGTTAGTTTAAATTATACAGTTTAATTTTATGAAATTAGGGTAGTTTATTTTTCTATATTTAAATTTTGTAAGTAGATTTAGATCATGTCTAGCTAAGCATCCCTTCTAGGGTTTGCGATGAAGCTAGATCATGAGTAGGGATTTTACATAGGGTTCTTTCTTTTTCTTAGGGTTTCTTTTTCTTCCTCTTTTGCCAAGAATTTTGATGAACTACAGTTGGGTCAGAGTCCCTTCATAGTTCATGCTTGATTCAGTGCATAGGAGGAGAAAACCCTAAGGGATCCTAGTTACTACTCCCCTGTAAAGAATCTTGATGGGTTATCGTTGGGCCTTAGTCCCTTCATAATCTATGCTTGAGAAAGACAAGAGGAGTAGTCGTTAGGATCAATAAGAAAAATTTTAGGTAGAATTCCGTAATCTAGATCTAGTGGATTCAAAAACCCTAGATCCTTAGTCTTATTGTCTTTAGCAAACAACTTTCGACTTTCGATTTTTGTTAAACTCACTTGAGCATAGATTTGAAAATCATTTTTAAAACCAAGTCTCTGTGGGATCGACCCGTACTCGCTGGTCGTGCTACTCTGCACACCGTGCGCTTGTGGTTTTATTTACAAATTTTAAGATTTGCACATCAAGTTTTGGCGCCGTTGCCGGGGATTTGGCGTTTTAAATTATTTTCAAATATTTGTTCTTCGTGCGTTATAACTCTCTTTTTTTTTTCTTTAGGTTTCTATATTTAGTTGGTGATTGCTGGAAAACTCAGGTACGCTTCTAATTTCTCTTTTATTATTTTTAGTTAATTACTTTTGCTTTTAGACCTAATCATTTGAATTTACTTAATCACAAAAAAAAAAATATATAAACAAAACAAAAGACATTTCATAATCGTGAAGTAAAATATCAAAATAAAAAAAAAATTCTAAATTAAAATCTTTTACATTCTTGGTCATCTTGTTTATTTGTATTTGCATTTTCATAATTAATCTAAGGGCATCAACCTATTAACAAGATAAGGTGGGGATTTCATTACCCTTCCTTAGCCCGAAAACCATCTCCATCATATTGCATTACCTAGACTTTTAATCTTAAAATCAATTAGACGTCAACCTTAAGGAATTCGAGCTCAATAGGACAAGGAACCCTAAGAGTTCTACCAAGTTTGAGTTGTTTGATTAGTTGGTGTCTAGGCAAGTCCCTGAGGATGGTTTGTTAAATTGGTTCAATTGCTGGCCTGGCCAACTCGTTTGGTGTCTAGAAAGGCAACGATGAGTGAACCTCCCACCTCTTATACTTACCTGGCTAACTAGTTGATCAATCTCCACTTGGAAGGTTTGAAGGGTCATCTTGGAACAGTTAGGAGCTGTCTAGATTTAGGTTAACCCTAGGATAGATTGAGTTTAATTTATTGATTCACTTGTTTGAAAAAAAAAAAAAATTTAAAATTTAAATTAATTTGGTTACTTTTCTTTAGATTTAGGACTCCTTAGGATCTTCTCTTTAGAACTTTTTCTCTTTCTTTCTTTTCCTTATACATAAAAATTTTATAAAAAAAAAAAAAAAAAATTGTATAAACATCGAGAACCGTACACCTCGTGTGTGGAGAAGAGTGTCGGGTCGTCTAGTTAGAATTGAGTCAATTCCTGTTGTTCCAATGGCTGAACCAATCCAACCCATGACCCTTAAGGATTTGTGTTATCCAGTTGGCTCCATCCAACCATCTTGTATCAGGTTGCCACAACCCACAGCTAACAATTTTGAAATCAAACCTCAAATCATAAATATGCTTCCAAAATTCACAGGATTAGAAGATGCTTATATATTTATTAGAGAATTTGAGGAGGTATGTGCAACCATGAAACTGCAATTAACAGAGGATGAGGTCAAACTTAGATTAATCAACTTTGCCCTTAAGGACAATGCTAAGAAGTGGCTTTATAGTCTGCCAAACTATTCTGTCACTACTTGGGAGGGCTTTGTGAGAACATTTTTAAAAAAGTATTTCCCCCATCATAAAACAGCTAGGATTAGGAATGAAATAAATCAATTTTACCAACTAGCTGGTGAATCATTTTGGAAGTACTTTGATCGTTTCAAGAATCTTTTGACCCAATGCCCACACCATGGAATAGAAACTTGGAGACTATGCCAGATCATCTATAAGGGGTTAGATTCAAACTCAAGAACCATGCTAGAGTCCATGTGCCAAGGCCAATTTATGGACAAAGAAACTACTGAAGCTTGGCAATTCTTAGAAGACCTAGCCGAGAAAAATTTACAGTGGGAAACAACTAGGGAACCTGATAAAGCTACACCTTCAAGAGGAGGAATGCATCAAATTCAACCAACCCTAGCATCAGAGGCCAAGATTGCAACCTTAACACGTAGATTGGAAGCCTTAGAATTACAGAGACCAGCCAATGTAAATCAAATATCTGCACCCATGTGTAAAGGGTGCAATGCACCAGACCATGTCTTAGAAGAATGTTCCTACTCGAATGAGTGTGCACAGGTGAATGCCACCTATCAAGGACCATTGAACAATCCTTATGCACCCACATATAACCCAGGTTGGAGGAATCACCCGAATTTCTCATGGTCCAGAATCCTAATGTAGGTAATCCAAATTTCAATCAGCAAAATCTAAGGTCCAACCCAGTGATGAACAACCCGCCAGGCTTCCATGATAATGACAAAAAAATTACCTCTTTAGAGAAAAGCCTAGAAGCCATGATGAAAACACATACCAGCTTTATGCAAACTACGGGTCAACTCATAAATAATAACACCCAAGCTATAGCCCGTCTGGAAATGCAAGTAAGTCAGCTGGCTTCGACCATTAGTGAACGAGAACATGGTAGGTTACCTAGCCAACATGAGCCAAATCCTAGGAACCAAAATGGTCCACGACCCCAACAAGGAAACCAAGTTAATGGTATAAATGCCATTCATACCTTAAGATCAGAAAAACAAATAGACAATAAGGTAGTTGCACTTGATGATATAGATGACTCATCTGCCGAGTCACCTTCTAAAACTACTACCTTTCAACCTCAAGCACCAGAAACTGAAAATTCACCTAGTCCAGTACTTAAAAGTCCTAGAGCTCATTTTCCAAACAGACTGAAATCCAATAAATCTAAACATTTAGACAAAATTTTAGAGGTATTTAAACAAGTCCAAGTTAATATTCCTCTTTTAGATATAATCCATCAGGTTCCAACTTATGCCAAATTTTTAAAAGATCTCTGTACTAGGAAAAGGACCACTAATGTACCAAAGAAAGCATTTTTGGCTGCAAGTGTCAGTTCATACCTATCTAGCCATGTGCCAATTAAATATAAGGACCCTGGAGCTCCAACAATTTCTTGTGTTATTGGAGAAACCAATATAAAAAAGGCCTTGCTAGATCTAGGAGCTAGTGTGAATATCCTTCCATATTCGGTGTATGAACAACTAGGATTAGAAAAACTTCAACCTACTGGGATCACATTACAGTTAGCCGATAGATCTCTCAGGATCCCTAAGGGAATGGTCGAGGATGTTCTGATAAAGGTTGAAAATTTCATTTTTCCTGTAGATTTTATTATTTTAGAGACTGAGCCAGTTGCGAATCCTAAAGGACATATACCTGTCATTTTAGGAAGACCATTCTTAGCTACGGCCAATGCTGAAATCAATTGTCGAAATGGTCTAATGAAGTTATCCTTTGGGAATATGACCATTGAGCTTAATGTTTTTAACTTAGAACAGGAATCCTCTTCTCATGCTGATGTCAATGTAGTCCAAGATGGTATTTATGAATCCATTGACATTAGTGATGATGAAGTCGACCTAGAGTCTAACCCCTGGTTAATCCATGAGTCTGAGGATGTCAATGAAATACTTAAAGAAAATCAGATTAATCAGGAATCGACACTTCCTACTGAACCAATCATTGAGATGGTGAACTCATCACCTAAACCATCGATAGAGGAAGCACCCATTTTAGAACTGAAGCCCCTCCCAGAACATCTCAAGTATGCATATCTAGGACCCAAAGAAACTTTGCCTGTAATTATTGCATCAGACCTAGATCCCAAGCAAGAGGAGGAGTTATTGTCAGTTCTAAAAGCAAATCAAGAGGCAATAGGTTGGACCATAGCAGATATCAAAGGAATAAGCCCTTCTATAGTTCAACATAGAATATACTTAGAGGAAGAGGCTAAACCAACAAGAGAAGCCCAAAGAAGGCTTAATCCAGTTATGAAGGATGTAGTTAAAAAGGAGATTCTGAAACTCCTAGATAGTGGAATAATTTATCCTATTTCTGATAGCTCTTGGGTAAGCCCAGTTCAAGTAGTACCCAAGAAATCTGGGGTAACAGTGGTCCAAAATGATGCAAACGAACTTATCCCAACTAGGACCCAAACGGGATGGAGGGTCTGTATAGACTATAGAAAGTTGAATGCTGCGACAAGGAAAGATCACTTTCCTTTGCCATTTATTGATCAAATGTTGGAAAGACTAGCCGGACAAGAGTTTTACTGTTTTCTTGATGGATACTCCGGTTACAACCAGATCCCCATAGCCGCTGAAGATCAAGAAAAGACTACATTCACCTGTCCATTTGGTACTTTTGCCTATAGACGAATGCCCTTTGGACTATGTAATGCACCGGCAACCTTTCAGAGATGCATGATCAGCATATTTTCAGATATGATAGAACGATTTCTAGAAATTTTTATGGATGACTTTTCTGTTTTTGGTCTAACCTTCTCCGAGTGTCTGAATCACCTGCAATTAGTTCTAGAACGATGTAAGGAGAAGCACCTAGTTCTCAACTGGGAAAAATGTCAGTTTATGGTCAAACAGGGAATAGTTCTTGGCCATGTCATTTCTAAAAAGGGGATTGAAGTGGACAAGGCCAAAATAGATCTAATTGCAAGTCTTCCACCACCTAAATCTGTGAAAGATATACGTTCATTTTTAGGTCATGCTGGATTCTATAGAAGGTTTATTGCCAACTTTAGCAAAGTAGCACGTCCACTGACTAATCTTTTGGCAAAGGATACTAAATTTGAATTTACTCATGAGTGCTTGGAATCCTTTGAATTTCTAAAAAATGCACTTGTATCAGCTCCAATCATTCATCCTCCTGTCTGGTCTGAACCATTTGAATTAATGTGTGATGCGTCCGATCATGTTGTGGGCGCAATCTTAGGTCAACGAATAAATAAGCTGCCTAGAGTGATATATTATGCAAGTAAAACCTTAAATGATGCGCAGCTTAACTACACCACAACTGAGAAGGAGTTCCTTGCCGTTGTCTTTGCTTTAGAGAAATTTAGATCTTATTTGGTTGGGACCCACACCATTGTTTACACCGATCACTCAGCCATTAGACATCTCCTAGCAAAGAAGGATGCCAAGGCACGTTTAATCAGATGGATTTTGCTCCTTCAAGAATTTGACCTAGAAATTAGGGACAAGAAAGGCACTGAGAACGTTGTAGCAGATCATTTGTCCCGAATTCCAGTTGCACCATCTAGTGAACCACCCATCAATGAATCTTTCCCAGATGAGCAACTCATGTCTTTGTCTACTGAACCTTGGTTTGCTGATATTGTAAATTATTTAGCCATAGGCAAGATACCTTCTCATTGGACTAAGCAGGATAAATATAAATTCTTTGCCCAAGTGAAGTATTTCATTTGGGATGATCCTTATCTTTTTAAACAATGTCCTGATCAAATTATTAGAAGGTGTATCCCAGATAACGAAGTCATGAATATTTTATCTTTTTGTCATGATCAAGCATGTGGGGGTCACTTCGCGTCTAAGAAAACTGCTGCTAAGGTTCTCCAATGTGGTTTTTATTGGCCCAATTTGTTTAAGGATGCTCACGAATATTGTAAAAATTGTGCTCAATGTCAGAAAATGGGCCGAATCACCAAGCGACACATGATGCCACTCAACCCAATCTTGGTAGTTGAAGTTTTTGATGTTTGGGGGATCGATTTCATGGGACCATTTTCAAATTCCTTTGGAAATGAATATATTCTAGTAGCAGTTGATTATGTTTCAAAATGGGTAGAAGCAATTGCATGTAGAACACCCGATAGCAAAATGGTCATTAAGTTTCTTAAAGAAAATATTCTCTCCCGTTTCGGTATTCCTAGGGCAATCATTAGTGATCGGGGAACCCATTTTTGTAACCGACCTTTTGCAACATTGATGAAAAAGTATAATGTCACCCACAAATTGGCCACACCATATCATCCTCAAACTAGTGGGCAAGTTGAAGTGTCAAACCGACAAATCAAACAGATCCTGGAAAAAACTGTTAATGCCAATAGAAAGGATTGGTCTTTAAATTAATTGATGCACTTTGGGCATACCGAACCGCTTTCAAGACCAATCTAGGAATGTCTCCTTATAGGATTGTGTTTGGTAAACCATGTCACTTGCCTATTGAGATAGAACACAAAGCCATGTGGGCCATCAAACAACTAAATACAAATTTGAACGATGCTGGAAACCATAGGAAGCTTCAATTGAATGAATTAGAAGAACTTAGAAATGAAGCCTATGAAAATGCAAGGATATACAAGGAACGAACCAAAGCATTTCATGATCAATCAATTATAAGAAAAACTTTCAATATCGGACAAAAGGTGCTCTTATATAACTCTAGATTACATCTGTTTCCAGGAAAGCTTAGGTCTAGATGGACAGGACCATTTTTAGTAAAGGAAGTTTTTTCACACGGAGCTGTTGAGATTGAAAACCCAAGTAATGGTGTTATCTTTAAAGTTAATGGTCAACGATTAAAACCATTCTTGGAATTACCTGTCAAGACTGTTGAAGATGCCATGGTTCTTTATGAACCAACTTATTCTGATTAAGTTGCTTCGAGGTTTGGTCTGGCTGAAGATATAAAACTTAGCGCTTCTGGGAGGCAACCCAGCTTATTTAATTTCTAATGCTTTCTTTGTTTTCAATTTGCTTAGGACAAATAAATTAGATAAACTCCATTGGGAACAATGTCGGTCAAGTTGAGGGGAGAGCTTGAACAAAATCAGGTGTTATCATTTCCTTTTCCTTCCACTATGAGTTATTTCTTGCATTTAATATATTATGTAAAAAAAATAAAAAAATAATAAAAATATATATATATATATATGAAATAAATTAATCTATAAAAGAAATAAGAGTAAGTTAGAAAGTATTTGCTAATGTAGTGAGTCACGGAGAAGATTAGCTGGTTAGACTCTTGGTGGCTTAGGTCATTTAAAGACTATTAGCACTTCCAATTGCACATGCACACTAACAAGGTAAAGTAGGTGTTAATTGTAAGGCCAATTAAGGATTTGAGTATTATTTAAATTAGATAATTTTCTCTACACCCCAATTGAAGAAATTTGAATTTAAGGAAAGAGCTACCTGCCTGAAATAAAATGCAAAACACAAAGTAAATGTGGATTGCCCTAAGCCTAGTAACCGGGTCTCTTCACCTAAGTCAAGTGTTGAGATTCGCGTCAAACGGTGGTGGGAAGGCCAGGATGCTCAGCAAAAAAAAAAAAAAAAAAAAAAAAAAAAAAAAAGTGTGAAAGCTACCTTAGTTCTTTGTTTAATCTGGGGTGTATAGAAAATTAATCGAACTAAGTTATGAAAAATGATACAATTGGCCTGTACAAGTTAATACTGAAATATTAAGTTAGTTATCACTCACACAAGTGCTATAAAACTTTAAGTGTATTCTAAGAAAGCTTCTAAGTAGACTGACTACCGATTCTAATTCGAAGCTCATTACTTAGTAATACTAGAAAACTTCTTGAATTTCGATCTTAAATTAATTTGCAAAGGAAGGATCTTTTTGGAATATGATCTTATTTTGGTACATTGCTAAGGGACTAGCAATGATTAAGTTGGGGGGTGTGATTTATGTCACAAATTGACATAAAAAGTATCAATTAATATCTAAATTATCTAACTTTATTAAAAAATTGATACTTGTTATTATATTTTGCAGAAGAAGAGATCATCAATAGAAAGAACAAGGAAAGAGGATTCCAACGGTGCAAATTTTATGCAAAACGGAGTTAAATTGACCCAGAAATTGAAGAATGAAGAAAGAAGACTCAATTGATCAAACCCGAGTCAAATCAGATCAAAATTGGTCAAAAATCAACTGATTTGGTGATCTGGTTAGCCGCCTGGTCCACAGCAACAGGCGCATGGACCATGGACCCATCGGCGCACCATAAACCCCCTAAAACCTCTTAGTCCCACATCGGAAATTTTGAAAACCTTATAACCCCCAAATGCCTATAAAAAGCCCCCAAAGGCCCTTGTTTTATGTATTCTTCCTTCCGATCAAGCTTGTAACCCTAGATAGTGGGGTTTTTAGCTCTCTTTTCAAGCCTTGAGCTTTGAGGTTTTTGTAATAAATTTTTTTTATATATAAAATCTTATTTTTATGCAATTTCATCTCTTTACATTATGCAATTTATTTTTCTTGCAATTAGGATAGTTTAATTTATGCAATTTAATTTTATGCAATTAGGTTAGTTTAAATTATGCAGTTTAATTTTATGAAATTAGGGTAGTTTATTTTTCTGTATTTAAATTTTGTAAGTAGATTTAGATCATGTCTAGCTAAGCATCCCTTCTAGGGTTTGCGATGAAGCTAGATCATGAGTAGGGATTTTACATAGGGTTCTTTCTTTTTCTTAGGGTTTCTTTTTCTTCCTCTTTTGCCAAGAATTTTTGATGAACTACAGTTGGGTCAGAGTCCCTTCATAGTTCATGCTTGATTCAGTGCATAGGAGGAGAAAACCCTAAGGGATCCTAGTTACTACTCCCCTGTAAAGAATCTTGATGGGTTATCGTTGGGCCTTAGTCCCTTCATAATCTATGCTTGAGAAAGACAAGAGGAGTAGTCGTTAGGATCAATAAGAAAAATTTTAGGTAGAATTCCCTAATCTAGATCTAGTGGATTCAAAAACCCTAGATCCTTAGTCTTATTGTCTTTAGCAAACAACTTTCGACTTTCGATTTTTGTTAAAGCTCGCTTGAGCATAGATTTGAAAATCGTTTTTAAAATCAAGTCTCTGTGGGATCGACCCGTACTCGCTGGTCGTGCTACTCTGCACACCGTGCGCTTGCGGTTTTATTTACAAATTTTAAGATTTGAACATCAAGTTTTTGACAAAATCAGGTGTTATCATTTCCTTTTCCTTCCACTATGAGTTATTTCTTGCATTTAATATATTATGTAAAAAAAAATAAAAAAATAATAAAAATATATATATATATATATGAAATAAATTAATCTATAAAAGAAATAAGAGTAAGTTAGAAAGTATTTGCTAATGTAGTGAGTCACGGAGAAGATTAGCTGGTTAGACTCTTGGTGGCTTAGGTCATTTAAAGACTATTAGCACTTCCAATTGCACATGCACACTAACAAGGTAAAGTAGGTGTTAATTGTAAGGCCAATTAAGGATTTGAGTATTATTTAAATTAGATAATTTTCTCTACACCCCAATTGAAGAAATTTGAATTTAAGGAAAGAGCTACCTGCCTGAAATAAAATGCAAAACACAAAGTAAATGTGGATTGCCCTAAGCCTAGTAACCGGGTCTCTTCACCTAAGTCAAGTGTTGAGATTCGCGTCAAACGGTGGTGGGAAGGCCAGGATGCTCAGCAAAAAAAAAAAAAAAAAAAAAAAAAAAGTGTGAAAGCTACCTTAGTTCTTTGTTTAATCTGGGGTGTATAGAAAATTAATCGAACTAAGTTATGAAAAATGATACAATTGGCCTGTACAAGTTAATACTGAAATATTAAGTTAGTTATCACTCACACAAGTGCTATAAAACTTTAAGTGTACTCTAAGAAAGCTTCTAAGTAGACTGACTACCGATTCTAATTCGAAGCTCATTACTTAGTAATACTAGAAAACTTCTTGAATTTCGATCTTAAATTAATTTGCAAAGGAAGGATCTTTTTGGAATATGATCTTATTTTGGTACATTGCTAAGGGACTAGCAATGATTAAGTTGGGGGGTGTGATTTATGTCACAAATTGACATAAAAAGTATCAATTAATATCTAAATTATCTAACTTTATTAAGAAATTGATACTTGTTATTATATTTTGCAGAAGAAGAGATCATCAATAGAAAGAACAAGGAAAGAGGATTCCAACGGCGCAAATTTTATGCAAAACGGAGTTAAATTGACCCAGGAATTGAAGAATGAAGAAAGAAGACTCAATTGATCAAACCCGAGTCAAATCAGATCAAAATTGGTCAAAAATCAACTGATTTGGTGATCTGGTTAGCCGCCTGGTCCACAGCAACAGGCGCATGGACCATGGACCCATCGGCGCACCATAAACCCCCTAAAACCTCTTAGTCCCACATCGGAAATTTTGAAAACCTTATAACCCCCAAATGCCTATAAAAAGCCCCCAAAGGCCCTTGTTTTATGTATTCTTCCTTGAGATCAAGCTTGTAACCCTAGATAGTGGGGTTTTTAGCTCTCTTTTCAAGCCTCGAGCTTTGAGGTTTTTGTAATAAATTTTTTTTTATATATAAAATCTTATTTTTATGCAATTTCATCTCTTTACATTATGCAATTTATTTTTCTTGCAATTAGGATAGTTTAATTTATGCAATTTAATTTTATGCAATTAGGTTAGTTTAATTTATGAAATTAGGGTAGTTTATTTTTCTGTATTTAAATTTTGTAAGTAGATTTAGATCATGTCTAGCTAAGCATCCCTTCTAGGGTTTGCGATGAAGCTAGATCATGAGTAGGGATTTTACATAGGGTTCTTTCTTTTTCTTAGGGTTTCTTTTTCTTCCTCTTTTGCCAAAAATTTTTGATGAACTACAGTTGGGTCAGAGTCCCTTCATAGTTCATGCTTGATTCAGTGCATAGGAGGAGAAAACCCTAAGGGATCCTAGTTACTACTCCCCTGTAAAGAATCTTGATGGGTTATCGTTGGGCCTTAGTCCCTTCATAATCTATGCTTGAGAAAGACAAGAGGAGTAGTCGTTAGGATCAATAAGAAAAATTTTAGGTAGAATTCCCTAATCTAGATCTAGTGGATTCAAAAACCCTAGATCCTTAGTCTTATTGTCTTTAGCAAACAACTTTCGACTTTCGATTTTTGTTAAAGCTCACTTGAGCATAGATTTGAAAATCATTTTTAAAACCAAGTCTCTGTGGGATCGACCCGTACTCGCTGGTCGTGCTACTCTGCACACCGTGCGCTTGCGGTTTTATTTACAAATTTTAAGATTTGCACATCAAGTGATATATATAGATTAATGAAACTACAATACCCACTTAAAATCGATCATATATAGATTTTTGTTTCTCCATCCGAAGAGTATGAGAGATTCAAAAAATAGTGGGAGCCTTTATTTATTTTTAAATTTTTTAGAATAAATAATTTTACAAGTATAAAATCTAACTAAAAATTATTCTCTCTGTAGATAACCATGTCGAGTTCAAATTCCTTAGCCCAAATCCTCGATACAAATAAGTTGACCGACATAAATTATAAAAACTAGCTCTGAAATCTAAAAATTATTCTTAATTTCGAAAAGTTTACCCATGTCCTTGATTAGGAAGCATCTGTGTTACCTACTCGTCCATCTACTGATCAACGAGCTACACTTGAGAAGTGGATGGACGAAGATAATAAGGTAAAGTGCTACATCTTAGCGTCCATGTCCAATAATCTTCAGCAACAGCATGAAGACATGAGGACTGCCAGAGAAATACTAGTTCACCTATAAGAGTTGTATGGTGAACAAAGTTGCACAGCTCGCTTTGTGGTCTCCCAGAGATTTTTCAAAGCGAAGATGTGTGATGGACAGTCTGCTAACAATCATTATCTGACAATGATCAAGGATATAAAAGAGCTTCAGAAGCTCAGAATGAACATGGACAAGGAACTACAGGTGAATCTGATCCTCCAATCTCTTCCTGATTTATATGGGCAGTTCATCATGAACTACCATATGAATAAGATCAATGCTACTTTGCTAGAGTTATTGAATATGCTGGTGACTGCAGAGGGTATCTTGAAGAGTTCAAAGGACACAGTTCTAGCTGTGGAGCAGACTTCTTTCAAAAGAAAGTCTTCTTTCAAGAAGAAGAAAAAGTCCATGAAGAAGTAGAAGAATAAGGTCAAGTCCAAGAAGTAGGTTCCTAAGAAGGGCGACGATAAGAGAAAGTATTTTCATTGCAATGTCGAAGGCCACTAGAGAAGAAACTGTCCGACTTACCTAGCGACTGTCAAGAGCAGAAAGAATGATGGGCCTTCTGAAGGTACATCTGAATTGCTCGTTATTGAAACTAATCTAATGGTTTCCTCTTCTTCTAGTTGGGTTATTAATTTTGATTCAAGTGCTCATTTGTACACTTCAATGCAGGGTCTTGAAGAAGTTAGGAGGATAAGAGAAGGCGAGATCACTCTCCGGATCGATAATGGAGCAAGGGTTGCTGCTGAGACCGTCGAAACATACCCTCTGCGACTACCGTTAATACTTAGTTTGCTTTTAAAAGACTGTTATTATGTATCTGTAGCCAGTAAAAATTTGATTTCTATCTTTGTCCTGGCACATGATAATTATAATTTTTATTTCAATAAAGATATGTGTTTAATTTATTTCAAAAATAAAATTATTATATGTACTTTCTTGATTGACGGTCTTTACCATTTGCATATAAATGTGAGTGTAAATATTAACGAGCAAATAGTGAATGCCACAGGATTTAAGAGACCTAGAGATAAGATTAGCCAAAAGTATCTATGGCACCTTAGACTAAGCCATATTGGAGAGGACAGAC
The DNA here is from genome assembly GCF_000442705.2 of Elaeis guineensis. Lineage (NCBI taxonomy): Eukaryota > Viridiplantae > Streptophyta > Magnoliopsida > Arecales > Arecaceae > Elaeis > Elaeis guineensis. Next base: position 97,727,909 of record NC_026003.2, read on the forward strand.
TCAACAAACTGGAGAAAGATGGTCTTCTCAGACCATTGACTTTCGAATCTTATTCAGTATGGAAATTGTGTCTTCAAGAAAAAATGATCAAGCTATCTTTTATGGGACAAAAGAAAGGACCACTGTGATATTAGCTCTGGTACATGCTGATGTGTGTGATCTATTTGATCTACAAACCAGGGGTGGCTATATCAATTTCATAATCTTTATCGATGATTATTCACGATATGGGTTCATGTATCTGATGCATCAAAAATCTGAAGCTTTTGAAAAGTTCATAGAGTTTAGACATGAAGTAGAAAAATAGACTGAAAAATCCATAATGATTCTTTGATCAGATCGAGGAGAAAATTTTTTAGTGGAGAATTTTGGATCTATCTCAAAGATAATGGCATAGTCTCATAATGGACACCTCCAAGGATACCTCAACGGGATATCCGAAAGGAGGAATCGAACCCTATTAGATATGATCTGATCCATGATGAGCTTCACAGACCTTCCTGATTTTTTTTGGAGATATGTATTGCTTTCTGTGATTCATCTTTTGAATCAAATTTTTTATAAATTTGTTCCTACCACACCATATGAAGTATGGCATGATAAGAAGCCAACTCTTGGGTATCTCAAGATTTGGGGATGCCCGACTCATGTCAAGCGATAGCAAGCGGATAAGTTAGAGGCTAGATCTTTTAAGACTCACTTTATAGGATATCCTAAGAAAATCATGGGATACTACTTCTATCTTCTTGAGGATCATAATGTAATTGTGAGCCGTCATGCTGTCTTCTTGAAAAAAGAGTTTATCCAAGATGGAGGCAGTGGGAGGAAGATTGAGCTCAAAGAGAAAGTCTCTGAAGAGCATCGAATTCAAGAACCTGAACCCAATAATGAGTCAGTAAATATGATATCTCCTCCACCTCGTAAATCAAATAGGATCTTTCATCCTCCTGAAAGGTACTTAGGTATTCTTACAGAGGATTTAGAGGAAGCATTCCTTATGGAAAATAAGGACATTAGAAATGATCTCAAAATCTATGATAAGGTAATGTTAGATGTAGACTCCAAAAAATAGATGGAAGCGATGAAGTCAGAAATTGACTCCATTCATTCAAATTAGATTTGATCCTTAGTAAATCCACCTAAAGGTATTGTACCTATTGGGTGTAAATGGATTTACAAAAGAAAGATTAGATCGGATAGTAAGGTAAAGACCTATAAGGCAAGGCTAGTCGCGAAAGGTTATAGTCAATGTGAAGGTATCGACTATCATGAAACTTTTTCGCCCGTAGTCATGCTGAAATCTATCCATAATCTACTTGCCATAGAAGCATTTCATGATTATGAAATTTGACAGATGGATGTAAAAACTATCTTCCTAAATGAATATCTTGAAGAAGATATGTATATGGAGCAGCCTCTGGGTTTCACATCTAGTGATAGTGATCACAAAGTCTGCAAGCTGCAAAGGTCCATATATGGACTTAAGCAAGCATCTCGGAGTTGGAACACTCACTTCAATGATATGATCAAAACATTTGATTTCATCAAAAATGAGGAGGAGCCGTATATATACAAAAAGGTCAGTGGGAGCGCTGTCGCATTTCTCGTATTGTATGTGGATGACATCCTCCTAATTGAAAATGATATTCTCATGCTGACGTCGGTCAAAGTATGGTTGTCAAAAAAATTTGCCCTAAAAGACCTAGGAGAAGCTTCCTATATTCTTGGTATAAAGATCTATAAAGATAGATCTAAGAGAATGATAGGACTTTCACAGCATATATACATAGAGAAGGTGCTGAAAAAGTTCAGCATGAAGAACTCTAAAAGGGTTTTTTATCCCTTAGATATGGCATTCATCTCTCCAAGAAGATGTGCCCTAACACACCTGAGGAGATCTAGTGTATGAGCAAGATCTCTTATGCTTCAACAATAACGAGCCTCATGTATGCCATGTTATGTATACACTTGATAGAGCACTTGCTGTGAGTGTCACGAGTAGATATCAGGCAAATCTAGGTGAAGAATATTGGATTGCTGTTAAAAATATCCTTAAATACTTGAGAAGGACTAAAGATTTAATGGTGGTCATTAGTGGAGGATCGGAGCTAAAAGTTGAGGGATGCACCGATTTAGACTTTATGACTGATATCGATGACAGAAAGTCTACATCGGAATGTATCTTCTTATGTAATAGGCTGATGTCGATAATAGAAAGTCTACATCAGGATGTATCTTCTTGTGTAATAGTGGTGCGATCAGCTGAAAGAATTTCAAGCAGCTGATCATTGTAGATTCGACCATAGAAGCCGAGTACATCATCGCCTCTGAAGCTACTAAGGAAGCTTTTTGGTTCAAAAAGTTCATTGCGGAGCTGGGTGTGATGCCATCAAATGTCATTACACTACACTACAACAACAACGGCACCATAGCCCTCGCTAAGGAGCTCAGGTCTCATCAGAAGTTTAAGTACATAGAGCGACAGTTTCACATCATGTGTGAATATCTCGAGAAGAAGTTTGTCAAGGTGCAGAAACTCGACTCCATGCTGAATGTGATGGATCCACTGATCAAGCCTCTCAGCCAACAGAAGATCGAAGCTCACTCTGAGAAGATGGGTCTTAGGTATATGGCCAATTAGCTTTAGGTCAAGTGGGAGTTTATTGGATTTGTGCCCTATAAGTCAATTGTTGGTTGACACATTATGTAATTTTAGGGCCTAAACTTATACTTATAATCTTTTTATTATCAATAAAAGATTTTTTCTTTTCAATCATGTTTATGTGTCTATGATTTATCCTAAAAATTAACAAAGATGATTTTTATATATTCTTAAAGAGTTAAAATTTAAGACATACATTAATTAGTGATTAATTTTTAAATACTTCCGATCAAAGGATCGTCACAGAAGACAGTGATCAATCCATTTGAGATCGATGCACGGTTCACCTCCCTTATGGACAGATGAATCTTAGGTCTATGGTGTAGAGACAATGAAGTGAAGGTACGGATGGTTGTTAGAAAATAACTTATACTAAGCGTGACCAACACGAGAACCACATAAATATCTACTCACTCGTCAGTGGTCTTCTCGATGCTGTAGTGGTGTGAGTGGTCCTTTGACCTACGATGCTATTAGCTATTTGCAGCAAGACTACTGGGTTTGACTGCACATTCTCTTGATCTCTAGCCATTCAGATCCTTGCTGTGTATGTTGGTTTCAGGAGGTTCTGATTCACTGTTTGGAGTAGGATGCATCTAGACGGAATCTATCGATCTTGATAGAAAAAGAGAAGTCCTATGTGATTTGCGAGACTGAGTTTAGAAAATTTTTAGCCAAAATAATTATGAATACTAAAAAAGAGTTTCTATGGAATGCACAAATAAACTCGAATCGAGCCAATCTTGTATATGACTAATGATGGGATCTGACGAGTTTTCCATGACCTCCGTTAAGTTGAGACTCATGATAGAAAGATCGAATCATATGATAACTGTACCTAAAATTCATACTTTTATTCTACTGAGTTATCACTACATACTATGAGGTATCACTGGTAGATTGTGAGACTCATCGGATATCATTTTGATGATCGATGGCCCTCAAAGTGTAGAATTGAAAATATTCCAATCCATCGAAAAGAGTTTCGATGATATTATGATGAAAATCATAATATATCTCACCAGATAGAATGAAACCTATGGGTCACACATTAAGGGATTTAATCTCAAATTTGTTAATTGAGCTTATAAAATTTTAATTGGATTAGGGTTTATTAAAATCCTATTAGGTTTATGAGAATCATGCTAGCACATGGTTAAACCTAATCTTCTCTGAATTTGATTTGATCAAGTTCATAGTCTTGAACCTAACCTAAATCTATTTAGGTTTAATTGGGCTCTTAATTATGAGCCCAAGAGAATTTGATTAAGTCAATTAGTTGGCATAATTATCCTAACATTATCTCTTCTTCATCTCCTAATTATCTCTAAGTGTGCATGTGAAATAGATGAAAGATTATGTGATGCCTCTCTTCTCTTTTGGTAGAAATTGGGTGCCAAATCTTTGAGGGGCCCACCCCCTCTTATGTGGCATGGTGTGAAGGAGAGAGAGTGGGGCCACACCCCATCTCTTTTGGCTAGAAATCTCTTTGTGGGGTGCCAAAAGTTGGCGCTCCAACTACCTGACAAGTATTCCAGGGGTGCCTCTTGTACCTACTTAAAGGGGCTGATCATTTATCAATTATATTTAATTTTAATTTGAAATAAATCAGATTAAAAAGATAGAAGATTTTTATAAGATAAGGATCTATCTTTTTAAGATAATTGAGTTTCTAATATGTGTCAGGGTAGTATCTATATAAAGGGAGGCCTCTAGGGTTTTCTGTTGATAGAATTTTTGGTCAACAAAATTTCTCTCTCCCTTCTCCATGCCTCCTCTCCTCCCTCTCTTCCTTTCCATGCCCAAAAGTTGGGTGCCCCCTCTTCCACACACCAAGAAGCAATGTTGGTGACTTAGAGATTGAAGATCGAGGAGAAGAAAAAGAAGAAGGCTGCTGATCAAGGAGTTGATCTTATAGTCCAGATCAAGGCATTGATCTGAGTGCTCAAGGCTTCTTTTTGAGAAGAAGAATCTTCTACGAAGAGAAATCAATTTGAGATCGATCTCGATGGATATCCATAAAGGTCGGACACTTGTGCAGCTCAAGTCTCTACGAATCCGAGATCATCAGAAGTGGTGAATATCTACCCGCACCAAGGTAATGAGATCTGATCTCATATGTATTTCTAAATTTCAGATTATAGATATGTGTTTTCTCCTAGGCTGGGTCGGTTTAGATTTGATCTCTTGCATATGGGGTTAAAGGTGTAATCTGTTTTGTTTTCTACGATCTGTTTTTAAAGTTTTGAAATCTACATATGCTGCCTACCTAATTTTCTAACAAAAGACTCATTGAATCAATATTTATATGTAGTCAAATTCCAACAGTCTCACTGCAAGCAGATATGGTACGCAGGTCAAAGACTAGTCACACAACTGCAGCATCGAGAAAGTCACTAATGAGTGAACAGACATCCATGTGACTTTTCGTGTTGGTCATGCTCAGTGCTATTTATTTTCTAACAACCACCCGCACTCTTGCTCTGGTGTCACTACACCATAAACTCGAGACTTATCTATCTGAAGAAGCGATCCATACATCGGTCTATCTAGATCAATCACCATCCCCTTGATGATCCTATGACCAGGAGCAATTTAGAAATTTAATCATCAATGATAATATGTCAAATTTTAACTCTTTAAAAATATATGTCATCATCTTGTTAATCCATTGGACGATTCATGGACACATAAAATATGGATGGTAATATAACTGCCCATCAAGTATAAAATTATATCCTAAAAATATGAAATGCATCAGTCAAGATTGACTTTAAGGCATACATCCAACATCAAAGTCAGGATTGATTGAGCCAAGGGAGCCTAGGCTGATGAACTCTATAACGTACTGTAGGCCTACAGAACCATCCAGAGGATCCCAATAGGTGAGACTCCCTTCAACCTTCCTTTTGAAATAGAGGCTGTCATATCGGTGAAGATCGGACTTCCATCATTTCGGATCAAGAATTATAGCAACGAAGCCGATACGAATAATCTCCAGACAAATCTAGATTTATTGGAAGAAGTCCATGAAAAAGAATGAGTTCGAATGGCAGCTTACCAACAAAAGATAATCCGATATTATAACTCCCATGTCAAGAATAAAGAATTTAGAGTCAGCGATCTAGTCTTGCATTGGACCAAGATCTCTTAGCCTGCAGAACACATGAAGTTGGCTCTTAGATGGGAAGGTTTTTACCAAGTGGAGAAGATTGTTAGACTCAGAACCTACCATTTAAAACAACTAGATGGAACACTCATAACCCATCCCTGGAATTCAAAAAACCTTGCATTTATTATAAATGATGTATCCAGTCAATAAAAGTGTTCCCTCCTTTTTTTTTGAACCATCACATTAGCCAGATTGATCTCTGACCCCAATTCGATCTTCCTCCCTTCTCTCAAGTGAAGCCCCCACCTAGTCGATGGGAGTGCAAGTAAAGCCCTCACCTATCCGATGGGAGTGTAAAAGAAGCTCCCATCTACTTGGTGGGAGTGCAAGTGAAGCCCTCATCTATTCAGTGGGAGTGCAGAAGAAGCTCCCATCTATTCGGTGAGAGTACAAATGAAGCTCCTACCTATTCAGTGGGAGTGCAAGTGAAGCCTCCACCTATTCAGTGGGAGTGCAAAGGAAGCCCCTACCTATTTAATGAGAGTGCGAATGAAAGTCTTCACCTATTCAGTGGGAGTACAAATGAGGCCCCCACTCATTCGGTGGAAATACAGAAAGCCCCCATGATAGTATGAATCCTCGCACCATCGAAGGTCTAAGCTCTGTTGTTTACGTATTTGTTGGGTTGTGATTGTATCACAAACTCTCTACATGCGTCCCTCACATTTACTCGATAGTAAGAGTGGAGCCACTCATTAGCAGGTCATGCCCTAGGTTGCATAGGGATACATTACTCTTCCACCCCCAAGCGGTTACTAATTTCAAGGCTATCGGTTGCAAGTCCGATCTCTATGGAAGTTGTCGAACTCTAGGCCCAACTACATGCTCCCCAATAGAATGTCTAAATTATTCTAATAAGGCTCGGAAGGAGGGAGCAAACAATCCAAGCTAAATTGAAGAACAAGCTCTAAAAACACCCGTAAGACTATTGCTAATAGAGTCAAAGTCAAGGCTCATCCAAGGATAAGGCAAGACCAAACGTAAGCTTGAAATAAGACAATCTGCAAAGATAAAGACCTAGAGACCCTTCCAAAAGTTTGAAGACCCTTATGATGAGAAGATTCTGGACAGAGAATTTTAATCGATCTAACTCCACTAGCACAAAATAGCCAAATATAATCAAAAAATGAAATTACAATAAATCAGACGTGTGCAACGTAAGTTCTACCATAGTTCAAATATTGTATGTATGATGATTACAAAGTAAAACATCACGACAAGGGTGATTATACAAATATGAGAGAAAATGAAAAATGAGAAAATGAGAGCTAGAATTTGCCCTGCTTCAATATTAGCATGGTGGCTTCTCCACTCTCCGCCCATGAAGTCCTTACCGATCCAGTCGGAAAGCAGCACACCACTGGTAGAAATGGATAAAGCCAATACCAGTAGGCCATCAAGGGTCCCAGGCATGAGATCTCCAGGAGGTGAACACTATAATCCGCATCGAAAAACAATCACACGGCCCACTGGCCATCCCTCTTGAAAGCACATGCTCTGCACAAATATCATGAGAGACCATCATCAAAACCATATCTGATCTGGGCATGGCACTGGGACAATCCCCTAAGGCTACGGATCTACTCTTCCCATGAGTAGGATGTTAGATGTGTGCCCTAGATGCCAGATAGGCTGACACATTCCTGTACAAATCTAAGGACAAATTTATAATTTTGACTATAAATTAATAAATGGTTTATTCTTCTATCACATAGTGTACATTGTGTCTGTGATACATCCTTTGAGTTAGTAGGAATGTCAATTCATATTTTCAAGAGTTGAAAATTTAAGGCACGAATTTACATAACTAACTCATAAACAGCTCCTGACCATAGGATCATCATGAGGATGGTGATCGATCCAGAAGATTGGTGTACATCGCTTTCTTAGGGTAGATGTGTCTTGAGTCTATGTGTGGAGACACCAAAGCGAGAGTACAGGTATTCATTGAGAATGAAAGTACTGAGCGTGATCACCTCGAGCAGTCATAAGGAAGTCTACCTTCTCGTCGATGACTAGCTCAATGCTGCAGTTGTGTGTCTAGTTCTTTGATCTGAGGTGCATCGATAGCTCACCTTGAGTATGGTATGGTTTGACTACACCATAACTCAATCTCCTAGTCATTTAAAATTTTGAGGTGTATGTTGGCTATAGCATATTTATTGTAGGAACTAGGTCGCACCAAGATGGGATCTATCAACCTCGGTAGATGAGAGGAGTAGTCCTATGATGATCGAAAGATCGAGTCCTTAAATCCATGGCCATGGCAGAGTGAAATAATGAAAAAAAAATTTTCATTGGAGTTTCACATCGGACTCAGATCAATCGATTGATTCATATGACTAATGTTGGATTTGATGAGTTCACCTTAACCCTAATTTAGTCGGGACTCATGATAGAGGAACTCAATCACACAGGTAGCTACACCGAGAGGTTCATCTTTAGTTTTGATGGGTTGCCACCATATACTGTTAGGTGTCACTGATAGATTTTGAGAGCAATTAGAATGATTTTGATGATCGATCATTCTAATTATCTGAACCAGAAGAGTTCTGGTCCATCGAAAGGAGTTTCGATGATGTCGATGATGAGATCACGACATGTCTCATTACCATACAAAATTAAACCTAACTGGGTCACACTAACAAGGGTTAAGATCTGGATGTCATCAATTGGGCTAGCCCAATTGATTTGGATTAGATCCAATTAGGTTCAAGGAAATCATGCTAGCACACGATTGAGTCTATCTTTCTCGTCGTATAATCTTTTTCATCTCGACTGAGCCAAATATGATTTGACTCACCCAGAGAATTTGAGAAGACTTCTCTCAGTCTAAATAAAGCTTGTCCAACTCAGAAAATCTTGTCTTAATTCATGAGATGAATTTAAGATAACACCTGCTAATTTCTATCACCTACCATTTTCATTTTAGGACATCTGTCAAATATTGACATATGGATCTTAAACTGAAGGCCACTTGGCAAGAGCTCATTGGAGATTTTTGTGGAGTGTCCACATGCCAAATCTATATTAAATTAGATGCCATAATCAGATTATGGCGTGAGCCCAATTGGATTAAAGTGGGCGCCCCAAGTGGATAAGGATGAAGAGTCTTGATCAACATGGACTCTTGGGCACCATCTCCTTGTGCTTATCCAATGTTGGTGCCAACTCTAGGAGAGAGGGTGGAGTTCTTATCTGATGTGATCAGATAACATCACTCCACCAATCAAAATTTTTTTGGATTAAATAAAATTTTTTGATTGGTCGAATGATGTGGCACTGCGCAGCGCAGCAGGGTCTATATAAACCCTGTCTGTGCCTAGGGTTTAAGGATTCTACTCCCAACCCAGCAAAAACCAGCCAACCCTCTTCTCCACATCCTCCCTGGTGCTCTCTCTCTCCTCTTCATGCCCAAAAGGTTGGGCATCCATCTGGTGAAGGATCAAGGCGTGGTGACGCCTTGAACAGGAAGGTGCAGGAGTTCTTCGACAAGCTGCTGCTCCAACTTCGGAAAGATTTTGAAGATCTTCCAATTAGATTTAGTTCTAATTTTTGGAGTAGATATTTGCAAGAAGAAGATGATCTAGATCCTACCTGAGTGGATACTGGTAGAGACCAGGCGATTGCGTGGCTAAATCAGAACCTTAGGCTTGCTGCGATCATCTACAGGGTAATCAGATTACCCTTGAGGTATTTCATATTTTTCATGCTTTTAGATTTATTTTAGAATTAATATTATATAATAAAATTATATCTAGAGATTTAGATCTAAAATAAATATAGGATAAATTTTTTTAAAAATTATTCCACCCCAGATTTGATGAAATCTGGAAGATCCTACAAGAAAAAAGATGATTTTTTCCTTCAACTGGTATCAGAGCTAGGTTCATGGCTCAGTTTCAGATCTAATTTAGATCTAATTTTAATTTTAATTTATCTGATATTAAAGAATTTTAGATGTCGCATTAGATATGATAAGATCTGAAATCAAAATATTTAAAATTAAATCTGAGAAGATCTAACATGCATGAGATGCATGACTAGACTAGGAATAGTTTTGATCTATGAATAGTCTTGTAAGTTTATATTTTAATGAGATTAAAATATAATTTAGATCTAATTTATTCTCTATTTTTTGATGATATAAATGTTATATTTAGATCAAAAATAAAAAATAAAAATTTGGATAATGCATAAGATTGATCTATTGCATGCCTAGACTAGTTGTAGAATTATTCTAGTAACTGTCTAGAATAAATTTTATGTTGAATAGTTTAATTTAAATTTTATTTTTTAATATTATATGTGATGTATTAAATCTGAAAGTATATTAATTAGATCAATTTTTGATACATGAGATGTATGCAAAGCATGTATTAGTTAGATCTTAAATTGTATATGTGATATATAAATTTAGATCTAGCTAGTTTTGTAGTTAAATTTATATTTTGATTAAAGTGTTCCTCATGGCCGTCCGATCATAAGAACAAAGTAGGATTTAAAGGCTCTCTCCTCCCATTCAATGGGTGTTCTTATGACGTGTAGGGGTGCTGCACGTTCATCCTTAATCAGAAATCAAAACTTACTTTTCTGCAAAATCCTAGATCTTGAAACCCTAAGATTTATTTTACATATTTTGTTTATTAACCCAAGACTTAATTAATGAATTAAGCTTATAGAATTAAATTAGGTCTAAAATTGAGAATTTCAGATCTAAGTCATTTTTATAAAATTGGGTTCGGACTTGGGTAGCTCAATTAGGTCTAGCGGTTGATCAAACCGAATCAACAGTTGGTTAGGTGGGATCATGAAAGCTAATAATTGACCAGTCTAATAGATTAAGTCTGGGTCAAGGTCGAATCACATTTAAATGTGACTCGATCAAGTTAAGACCTAATTTGGCTCAGTGGTTAGAGCTTGGATTGTAGGCTAACCTAATTAGTTCTGGTTCGATAATTTGGTGTCTAAGGTAAGTTGGGCAGATGTGACTGACTGATTTTTAATTGGGAGCTACTCGACTCAAATACGTTCTTGTCGAGTTAATGGCATATCCCTTCCACCGGTCTCTCTTACCTGGCCATATGTGTCGATCCAGTTCTAATTAGAGGTGGCTAACAATTTGAGCGAACCCATGCCACAAGGTTACTCATAATTGTTATGACTATGTCAAGCCAAGTTTAAAGATACCTAAATCAAATCTTCCTAAAAAAATATTAAGTCTAGGTCTTCCACCATTGTGGATGTGCGGGCCCTTCCTGGGGTTGATTGTTCTCAGCTGGATACAGTGGCTTAGTTGCATCGAAAAGATGCAACCATGTCCATTAGGCATTGGATGCTACGAATTAGAGAATGGGTTGGGCTCAATATTTCGGATACAGTGAGGGACCCAATCAGGAATCTAGTTCGTGCAAATGGTGAGTTTGACTTAACAAGGATTGGAGCAATATCCCAGACACGGTGAGCTTCATGAATTAGAGACCAAGTTTTGGGTGCACCATGATTAGAGAATCATTGGACAAGAGTTGTCCACTCATTGGTTGACCCATCACCAATAACTGTTAGGTGAGGTGATGAGCCAGTCGGTGAGACCGCACCACCCACTAGAAATCACTGATCACGGAGATTTTTACATCTCTACCAAGGGAGTGTAGGGATCTAAGAAAATAGTGAGAGTCTAATTTATTTAAAAATGAAACCTCTAAATAAATTGGTTAAGTCTGATTATAAAATCTAACTAGAAACTATTGACTCTCTACAGGAAACATGTCTGCCTCAAACTCCCTGACCAAAATACTAGACACCCATAGATTGACTGGACCCAATTTCAAGGGTTGGTTGAGGAACTACAAAATTATTCTGGATTTTAAAAAATTGCCCATGTCTTGGACCAAGACCCACCTGCCATGCCAGCACGTCCAACTACTGAATAGAGAGCGTCTCTGAAAAGTGGATGGATGATGATAACAAAATAAGGTACTACATGTTGGGTGCAATGTCTGATGACTTGCAGTGCCAACATGAGAATATTTCGACTACCCGTCAAATGTTGGCTCACCTACAAGAGTTGTTTGGTGAACAAAATCGCGCAGCCAAGTATCAAGTCTGTCAAAAACTTTTTAAGGCTAAAATACGTGATGGGCAGTCAGTCCAAGATCATTGTTTGACAATGATCAAGGATCTTGAGAAGCTTGAGAAGCTCGGTATCATCTTAGACAAGGATTTTCAGATTGATGTGATCCTTTAGTTCTTGTCTGATGCATATGGTCAGTTCATCATGAACTTCCATATGCATAAGATGCAGTGTACCTTGACCGAGTTAATGAACATGCTGGTTACGGCTGAGCTTTCTATGAAGGGTTCAAAAGGCTCAGTTCTTACTGTGGAGCAGACTTCTTCCAAGAGAAAATTTTTGGAAAGAAAAAAAAGTCTGCGAAGAAGCAGAAGGTGGATGGAAAGAAGAAGAAGACAGAACCGAAGAAGAAGGCTGCTGAAAAGAAAAAATATTTTCACTGCCAATCAGACGGCCATTGGAAGTGAAACTGTCCTCAATACCTGGCCACCCTGAAGAACAAGAAGGATGGTCCTTCTGGAGGTATACTCATTTTAGAATCTAATCTTACGATTTCTTCTGCATCCAGTTGGGTGCTTGACTCTGGTTCTAGTGCTCAATTATGCACTTCTATGCAGGATCTTGAGGAGAGCAGGAGGCTGAGGAATGGAGAGATGATCCTACGCATCGAAAATGGAGCAAAAGTTACTGCTGTGGCCATGAAAACCTACCCTCTGCGATTACCGTTAGGATTATATTTATTTCTTAGAGATTGTTATTATGTGCTTGCAGCAAGCAGGAATTTGATTTCTGTTTCATGTTTAGCACAAGAAGGCTATGTGATTAGCTTTCATAAGGACATTGTAATATATTTTATGAAAATAATAAAGTTGCAGATGATTTTCTTATTAACGATCTCTATCAGTTACATATTGATGTATCTGTATTTAATATCGAGCAAAATGTGAATGCCATAGGAATTAAAAGGCCTAGAGATAGTCTAAATGATAGGTATCTGTGGCACCTAAGGCTACATCATATAGCAGAAGACAGGGTTAACAAATTGAAAAAATTCAGACTATTGAGTCCATTGACTTTCGAGTCATATCCAATTTGTGAATCATACCTTCAAGGCAAAATAACCAAGCTTCCTTTTGTGGAACATAGGGAAAGGGCCACAAACCTACTTGCCCTAGTACATATGGATGTGTGCGGCCCATTTGATGTACCGGCTAGAGGCAACTATATCTACTTCATTACCTTTACCGATGATATGTCTAGGTACGGGTATGTGTTTCTAATGAAACACAAGTCTGAAGCCTTTGAAAAGTTCAAAAATTCAGGCATGAGGTAAAAAATAAATAAGAAAGCCCATTAAGGTTCTTCGATCAGATCGAGGAGGTGAATACCTTAGTCGGAAGTTCTAGACTATCTTAAGGACAATAGCATAGTCTCTCAATAGACTCCACCTGGAATGCCACAACTCAATGGGATTTCAGGATGAAGAAATCGGACCCTATTAGATATGGTCCGTTCCATGATGAGCTTCACGGACCTCCCTGAGTTTTTTGAGGATATTGTCTCATGACAGCAATATATGTATTAAATAGGATTCCCTCTAAAATCGTTCCTACCACACCGTATGAGATATGACATGGTAAGAAGCCAAGTCTGAGTCATCTCAGAATTTGAGATTGTCTGGCTCATGTCAAGAGACAGCAGGCGGACAAGTTAGAGTTTAGGTCTTTTAGAGTTCGGTTCATAGGATATCCTAAAGAGTCATTAGGATACTATTTCTATATTCTGGAAGACCATAATGTGATTGTGAGTCGAAATGCTATTTTTCTTGAAAAATAGTTTATTCAAGATGGTGGCATCAGAAGAATAATTAAGCTCAAGGAGAATGTCTCCAAGAGCAATGAGCTAAAGAACCTGAGGAACCAAATCAATCAGAACCAGTCCTAACACAACCTCTTCCACCTCGTAGATCGACTAGGATTTTTCATCCTCCTGAAAGGTACTTAGGTACCATACAAGAGGATATAGAGAAATATTCCTCATAGAAAATGGGGCTCATGGTGATGATCCCAAGACCTATGATGAGGCGATATCAGGTATCGACTCTGAGAAATGGTTAGAAGCATGAGATCAAAAATTGACTCGATGCACTCAAACCAAGTCTGGACCTTGGTAGATATATCTGAAGGTATTATACCTATTGGGTGTAAATAAATCTTCAAGAGAAATATGTGCAGATGAGAATGTAGAGACATTCAAGACTAGGCTCGTAGTGAAAGGTTATAGTCAGCACGAAGGCATTGACTATCAGGATACCTTCTCGCCCGTAGCCATGCTAAAATCCATTCACACATTGCTTGCTGTTGCAGCCTATTTCAATTATGAAATATGGCAGATGGACATGAAAACGGCATTCTTAAATGGACATTTTGAGGAAGATATCTATATGAAACAGTCAATTGGTTTCACATCCAGTGATGATGATCACAAGGTCTGCAAGCTGCAAAGATCCATTTATGGACTTAAGCAAGCATCTCGGAGCTGGAATACTTGTTTCAATGATATGATCAAAATGTTTGGTTTCATCAAGAATGAGGAGGAACCATGTGTGTTTAAAAAGGTCAGTGGGAGCGCAGTTGTCTTCCTCGTATTGTACGTAGATGACATCCTCTTAATTGGGAATGACATTCCCATGTTGACCTTAGTCAAAGTATGGATGTCTAAGGAGTTCTCTATGAAAGATCTAGGAGAGGCATCCTTTATACTGAATATTAAGGTCTATAGAGATAGACCAAATAGGATGCTGAGACTTTCACAGAAGATGTACATAGAGGAGGTGCTAAAAAGATTTAGCATGGAAAACTCCAAAAGAGGTTTAGTACCTTTTAGACATGGCATTCATCTCTCCAAGAAGATGTGCCCTAGCACACCTGAGGAGATTGAACACATGAGCAAGATCCCTTATGCTTCGGCAATAGGGAGCCTCATGTATGCCATGCTATGTACATGACCTGATATAGCCCATGCTGTGAGTGTCACAAGCAGATATCAGTCGAATCCAGACGAAGAGTACTGGACTTCTGTGAAATGTATCCTTAAGTACTTGAGAAGGATTAAGGATATGTTTCTAGTCTTTGGGAATGAAAAACTCCAGATTCAGGGATATACAGACTTAGACTTTATGTCTGATATAGATGAACGAAAGTCAACATCTAGAAGTCTATTCATTTGCAATGGTAGTGCAGTTAGCTGGAAGAGTTCCAAGCAGACGGTGATTGCTGATTCCACCATGGAGGCAGAGTATATTACTGCATCAGAAGCTGTGAAGGAGGTATTCTGGTACAAAAAGTTTATCGCGGAGCTTGGAATGATGTCATCGGATGTCATTCCTCTTTACTATGACAATAATGGCATCATAGCCCTAGCTAAGGAGCCAAGATCTCACCAAAAGTCCAAGCACATCGAGCGGTGATTCCATTGATTCGTGATTACCTCGAAAAAGATTATGTCAAGGTTAAGAGAGTCGACTCCACAGACAATGTGGTAGACCCATTGACAAAGCCATTAGGCCAGCAAAAGATCGAAGCCCACCTTGAGAAGATGGGACTTAGATATGTAGCCAATTGGCATTAGGTCAAGTGGGAGTTTGTTAGATGTGTGCCCTAGATGCCAGATAGGCTGACACATTCCTGTACAAATCTAAGGGCAAATTTATAATTTTGACTATAAATCAATAAATGGGTTATTCTTCTATCACATAGTATACATTGTGTCTGTGATACATCTTTGAGTTAGTAAGAATGTCAATTCATATTTTCAAGAGTTGAAAATTTAAGGCATGAATTTATATAACTAACTCATAAACAACTGCTGACCATAGGATCATCACGAGGATAGTGATCAATCTAAAAGGTTGGTGTACGATCGCTTTCTTAGGGTAGATGTGTCTTGAGTCTACGGTGTGGAGACACCAAAGCGAGAGTACAGGTATTCGTTGAGAATGAAAGTGCTGAGTGTGATCACCTCGAGCAGTCATAAGGAAGTCTATCTTCTCGTCGATGACTAGCTTGATGCTGCAGTTGTGTGTCTAGCTCTTTGACCTGAGGTGCATCGATAGTTTACCTTGAGTGTGTTATAGTTTGACTACACCATAACTCAGTCTTCTAGCCATTCAGAATCCTGAGGTGTATGTTGGCTGTAGCATATTCATTGTGGGAACTAGGTCGCACCAAGATGGGATCTATCAACCTCGATAGATGAGAGGAGTAGTCCTATGATGATCGAAAGATCGAGTCCTTAAGTCCATGGCCATGGCAGAGTGAAATAATAGAAAAGAGTTTTTCATTGGGATTTCACATTGGACTCAGATCAATCGATTGATTCATATGACTGATGTTGGGTTTGACGAGTTCACCTTAATCCTAATTCAGTCGGGACTCATGATAAAGGAACTCAATCACACAGGTAGCTGCACCGAGAGGTTCATCTTCAGTTCTGATGGATTGTCATCATATACTGCTAGGTGTCACTGGTAGATTTTGAGAGCAATTAGAATGATCTTGATGATCGATCATTCTAATTGTCTGAATCAGAAGAGTTCTGATCCATCGAAAGGAGTTTCGATGATGTTGATAATGAGATCACGACATGTCTCATTACCATATAGAATTGAACCTAACTGGGATACACTAACAAGTGTTAGGATCTGAATGTCATCAATTAGGCTAGCTCAATTAATTTGGATTAGATCTAATTAGGTTCAAAGAAATTGTGCTAGCACACGATTGAGCCTAACTTTCTCCTCATGTAATCTTTTTCATCTCGACTGAGCCAAATGTGATTTGACTCACCTAGAGAATCTTGAGAAGGTGTTTCTTAGTCTAAATGAAGCTTGTCCAGCTCAGAAAAGTCTTTCTTAATTCATGAGATGAATTTAAGACAACACCTGCTAATTCCTATCACCTACCATTTTCATTTTAAGATATCTGTCAAATGTTGACATATGGGTCTTAAACTAAAGGCCACTTGGCAAGAGCTCATTGAAAGATTTTTATGGAGTGTCCACATGCCAAATTCATATTAAATTAGATGCCATAATCAGATTATGGCGTGAGCCCAATTGGATTAAAGTAGGTGCCCCAAGTGGATAAGGATGAAGAGTCTTGATCAACATGGACTCTTGGGCGCCATCTCCCTTGTGCTTATCCAATGTTGGCACCAACTCTAGGAGAGAGGGTGGGTTCTTATTTGATGTGATCAGATGACATCACTCCATCAATCAATTTTTTTTGGATTAAATAAAATTTTTTGATTGGTCGAATGATGTGGCACTGCGCAGCGCAGCAGGGTCTATATAAATCCTGTCTGCGCCTAGGGTTTAAAGATTCTGCTCCCAACCCAGCAAAAATCAGCCAACCCTCCTCTTCTCCACATCCTCCCTAGTGCTCCCTCTCCCCTCTTCATGCCCAAAAGGTTGGGCGTCCATTTGGTGAAAGATCAAGGCATGGTGATGCCTTGAACAAGAAGGCTGCAGGAGTTCTTCGACAAGCTACTGCTCCAACTTCAGGAAGACTTTTCAAGATCTTTCTAATCAGATTTAGTTCTATTTTTGGAACAGAGATTCGTGAGGAGAAGATGATCTAGATCCTACCTGAGTGGATACTGGTAGAGGCCAGACGATTGCATGGCTAAATCAGAACCTCAGGCTTGCTGCGATCATCTACAGGGTAATCAGATGATCCTTGAGGTATTTTATATTTCTTTATGCTTTTAGATTTATTTTAGAATTAATATCTGATAATAAAATTAGATCTAGAGATTTAGATCTGAAATAAATGTAGGATAAATTTTTTTAAAAATTACTCTGTCCCAGATTTGATGAAATCTGGAAGATCCTACAAGGAAAAAGATGATTTTTTCCTTCATAGGATGGCTATTTCTAACACCTCTCAAGCCAAACTACTCCACCAGTAAGTGACCCCCCTTTTTTAGATGATAAGCAATGAGCATGGCTAGAAAGAATGGCACTAATGGGAAAAATTTCTATCTCGCATCTATGGCTAGAGGCGCCACCCCACTGCTTCATAGCACTCGAGATGTGGAGCTCCTCTCAAATGTATTTTCCCTTATAAAGAGAAAAACCAAATTTAAGCATCTCACAGCCACATCTATTAACCGACGTGTTATGGTGACTGTCAATTAATAACAAGCTCCACTTCAGCTGGCGTGCACTTAAAAGTAGATGTAAAATAGCTGTGTTGTCTCATCACACTCTTTCTGAGTTTGAAGTGACGAGCATCTGAGCCAAGTGCAGAAGCATGCACGTGTCCTAGAAGTCATGCATGAGACCCCTAGTCAAAGCAGTGCTCACCATCTCCAGTTGGCATACACATAAATATCCCCGTTCGATATCCGAAAATGGAGGAAAATATGTTGGGCAAGAGTATTGGGCTTTGACTGAAATGAATTCTCATTAATGCCCAAATGAAACTAATTCCTATGGATACATAAGTATTCAGTTTGTATATGAAACCTTTGACTCAGGTAGTGCCCCAACTTAATCAGAATCTTTCTTGTTCATGATTGTTTGAAGAAGAAGCGCCAGAGGGAAGAACTTTTGGTGCCTGCTCGAGTTGCTGAAAGAATGTCACTTTTTCTTAAGGACTGTGTAATAGAAATTTGGGTGCCGATCCCACCCAAAGGAGTTCACTCTAGACTTTCTAGTACCCGATCCCCAAGTAGGCTGAAGCCAAAATCAAGCTAGGATACCAGATCGAGGATAGGTGCAAAAGCAGAGTCATACTAAAGATGAATCTAAGCCTAGAATGGGTTTGTCTTCTCCAATTAAATCCTCGTCAAGTTTCACAATGCTGTTACTTGGGATGTGAGACCTTTAAAGTAGAACATTAAGACATATCATCAGTCTAGCGAATGTGAAAATTAATGAGGCATCTCAAAGGGAAGGATTACAAGGGACTGAATAAATATAAGTCTTAAATGAAGCATTTTATATTAATCATAGAAAAGTTACAGCAAAGACAATGAAAAGTAAAAAGAGAAGGGGTTCATCTTCGACCGACAGAAGTTACAAGGCAAGAGTTCTTCCTAGTGATCTCCCAGGACCAGGAATGAGGACGATGGCCAAACACTTATTCTTTAGATCTGATATCTGGAATATTGAGAAGACCGACATCTTCCTCAGGGAAAAGTTTGAAGATTTGTACTTTGCACTCTTCAAACATGGCTCTGAAGGCCTGACGAGATGTGCTAGCAACTCGGGTAGCCGCTTTTTTCCTAACAGCCTCAAATAAAATCTTACTTCTGATCCTGCCTTCGATGGTCCTCTTCTCGCCTTCACTTTCTGCTAGTTTAATGCGAAGCTCTGCCATCTTTGATCTTTCCTCTCCGATCATTTTGAGGAGATCGGCCTTAGCATGTTCGGATGAGGTAAAGTCACATTGAAGATTGGATGATAGTCCTTGTTCCTTTTTAATTGTTCGATCATGATCAGAGACCCTCAATCATTCTGAATGGAATTCTCCTTCCAGCTATTTTATTCGATCAGTCGATCCCCATTGGGCAAGCACTTGCTCCGAACGTAGTTCACCTTCAAGCTGCCTTATTCGAGCGACTAATTTTCATGGACTTCGCTTGTAGCTTTAGCAATCGCATCCTTTTCCTCAACTAGTTTATGCTTATTGGCAATATAATCACATAAATTCAGTCGAGAACCTTCACAGACATGATCCATTTCAATTGAAAGGTCCTCACACTTCTTCATCATAACAAGCAGATCCTGTTCAACCTTGGCCGTAATTTTTCTTGCTCTAGCGAGCGCCTTTTGTAGTATATCAACCTGTGGTTGGATGGACAATACTGATCTTATGATTAAAAAACTAGTTCATTGCGTATTTTGATCCGACTGAAAGCAAATGCTAAATATTAGGAAAATCCATTTCCATAAGAGAGGGTAACACGAATAAGAAGGGAAAATAAAGCTTTTTTTTCATTAATTCAAAATATTGTTTACATTGCCCAGGTACAAATAGATATAGTTACATCTTAAGTTTTCTAACCTTGGTCTGGGTCACAGAGGGCCTTGAGACACCTTCGACCGGAGATGTCCCTGCTGAAGCTTGAGGTGTGATAGGTGCTACTTCGACAAGGGCCATTTCGGCTAGACCTTCGATACGCCATGGTTGCTCTGAGTTCCTGCATCCCTTCGACCTTAATTGGAGTTAAATCCCCTCTAATTTCTGCCTCTTCGGTGGCCTCCATAAAAGGCAAATATGTTAGATGTATGTCCTAGAAGCCAATATGACTAACATATTGTAATAAATTTAGGGTATAATTTTGTACTTAATATATTGATATGATCAATAAAAGGATAATTTTTTTTCATTCAAGTGTATTATGTCTTTGAATCATTCATGAAATTAGTTTCGATACATATTCTCAAAGTATTATGAATTAGAGACATGTATTTAATTTCTAAATACTCCCGATCATAAGATCATCATAAGGATGGTGATAGATCCGGATAGACTGATACACAAATAGCTTTCTTTGAGATAGATGGATCTCTAACCTACTGTGTAGAAACACAAGACGATGAGTGTGGATGGTTGTTAGAGAACAACCAGTACTGAGCATGACCATACGAGAGATCACTTAGATTTTTATTTAATCATCAGTGATTGTCTCGATGCTGTAGTTATATGACTAGTCTTTTAACTTGAGATGGTATTACTACTCGCAGTGAGACTGTTGGAGTTTAATTGACACATAAACATGGATCTCAATAAGTCCTTGTGGTGAATATTGATGACAGTTGATCCACTGTAGGAGTGGGGTGCGCATCAAGATAGGATCTATCAACCTTGATAGAGAAGAGTAGTCCTATGAGATTTAAGAAGCTAAGTCCATGAATCTGTGACCATAGTAGAGTGATTGATAGAAAAAAATTTTTATAGATATCACATATGGACTTGAGCTAATCGAATCTATCATATGACTGGTGTTGAGGTTTGACGATTTATCCATAACCTACCATCTAGTCAGAACACACGATAGAGGGACTAAATCACATGTTAACTATACCTAGAGGTTTATTTCAGTTCTGCTGGATTGCTACTATATACTACTAGGTGTCACTGGAAGATTATAAGAGCTTACTAGGATTATTTTGGATCAACAATCCTTATTGAGTTAGAGTGAAATAATTTCGACCCATTGAAAAGAATTTCAATGATACAATGATAGAGATCATTGTATGTCTCACTACTAGATAGAATTGAATCTATGAGATTATACAACAAAGAGATTATGCCTAAAATTAGTAATTAAACTTATGAAGTATCAATTGGGTTTAAAAAAATCCATTGGATTCATCGTAACCTTGCTAGCACATGGTTGGACCTAATTCTCTTTCAGTTAGGATTACTTATTTGATAAGTAAATTCTAACTTAATTATCTGCTGATTATCTATATGAATAAGATTCATGAGACTCCAATTATTGAGTGTCTAAGGTTATGGATCACATAAATTAAGGGTGCAAGTCCCTTATGAATCTCTTTGATAGTATTATGGGGCGCCACTTTAAATTGTTCAATTTGAGTATGTCCATTGATTAGAAAATTTTTAGTTCTCATATGGGGTGTCTCTTGGGTGCAAAAGAGGTTATTTAATTATGGATACAAGGGCTCCAATAGTTGGCGCCAATAAAGATTCCTAATATAAGTTGGATAACTTAAGAAAAGAGAAAATCCAATACAAGTAGGACTTGTACTTTGAGATTGAATATGATTCAATCTTTGTGCCTATAAAAATGGACCTCCCCTAAGGTCTTAAGATAATCAAACCAGTAGCCCCTCACACCTAAAGGCTCTCTCCACGCCCTCTCTTCCTCTTCCTTTCTCTTCACTTGGGCATTCTACATGCTCTTCTCTTGGGACGCACGTCCCAACGTGTTTCATGCCCAAAAGAGTTTGGGTGTCTCTTCCTTGCTGGTTTCTAGCATTTGATAGCAGCACATAGCAAGAAAAAATTCTAAAAAAGAGAAGAAGAAGAAGATCAAAGAGAAAGATCAAACATTGATCGCGATCCAAGCTTCGTTCAGATTCAGCAGGCTAAATTTTGGAGAATCAAAATTCAGATCTTAGAGGACCGTTCCAAGCTGATCTCAAGTAGATACTCATAAAAGCCAGATACTTGTATAACTAATAGAGAGTCTCATCTCTTTCAGATTCAGATTTGAAGAAAGAGATTACGAAACAAATATGTTATTTGATCACAATCTAAATTTTAGCATATATCAATTTCAGTATATAAAATAGATCTATGTAGTTTTATATTTTTATGTGTGCAAAATTTTGATTAAAATTATTTTAATCTTATTCTCTACTGTGGTATTTAAAAAATTAAATTTTTTATATACATATGTATACTTCAAATTCAAAATTTCAACAGTGGTATCAGAGCAACGAGTTTTCATATACTGAATTTTTGATATACATGGTTTTGAAAAAATTTTAAAATTAATT
Organism: Elaeis guineensis; assembly: GCF_000442705.2. NCBI lineage: Eukaryota > Viridiplantae > Streptophyta > Magnoliopsida > Arecales > Arecaceae > Elaeis > Elaeis guineensis. The sequence continues at coordinate 97,750,356 of NC_026003.2, forward strand.
TTTTTTTTGATACATGAGATGTATGGATAATTTTTTAAATCTAAAATTTGATTTTAGATTTAATTTTAGAATATATAGATGATATGTTGATGTAAGCATAGATCTGAATTTTGATCTAAAAGGAGTTCTAGTTCATGTGAAATATAGATGCATACATGAAATCTGAAATTTTTTTTTATGATCTGAATTTGATCCATATATATGATATATGATTGTATGTTTAAACTAATCCATGATTAGTATATGAGATATATGTAATCATGTTTAAGATCTAAATTTTTTTTTTTAGATCTGATTTTATATGCGTATATGTGATATATGTCTGTATGTTAAAACTTAAAAATTATTTTCATATTTTAAAATCTACTTTCATGCAAAAAATTAGATCTAAAATATGATTTTAGAATCTGAAATTTGTGTTTGTGCATGAGAGTTTTAGTCATGAAAAAATCAAAAATTAGGTCATGTAATAGGATTACATCTAAGATTTTTGATTTGAGTCATATGGATCTAATTCGATTAAGTAATTGATCAAATCAAGTTAATTATTAAATTGAGTTAGATAAATTAATTAAATGATCATATAATTATTGTTGATCAAATCGATTGAGTCTCATATGTAGAATCGATTAACTTAAGGACCTAATTTGGCTCATTGATTTGAGCCACATTCACTTGAGCTAATCAATTCTGATCAATAGATCTATTGGTGTCTAAGATAAGCTAATGAGATGTGGTTATTTAATTGGCTTCGTTAGCCAATCTGGCCAATGTTTAATGTCTAAAGAAGGCAACGAGGGGATCCCTACTGTTCTCCACTTACCTGACCAATTTGGAAGATTGGGTCTAGAATTAGGTTGCTTAGCGGTTTAATTTAGTCCATGCTAATTAGATCAATCATATGATGACTGATTAGATAAGACCTAAAAATATAACCTCTCCATTAATATTAAGTCCATGGGTCTTCCACCATTGTAGATGTGCAGGCATGTTACCAATGTTGATTGTTCTCGACTGGTCACAGTAGTTCAGTTGCATCGAAAATACGCAACCACTCTATTAGCAAAAAGTTGCTCCAGGATAGGGTTGGGCCCAATAACTGTTAGGTGAGGGATCCAATGACGACCTTGCATCTGCTTGAGAATGATGGGTCAGGCTTAACTAAGAAGTATAAAAAATAACTGTTAGGTGAGCCTACATGACTTAGAGATCAAGTGGCTGCAACATGCTTAGTGAAGTATTTGGATAAAGAGTTGCTTGCGTATCGGTATGCATGTTACCAATAACTATTAGGTGAGGTGCATGTCATCGATGGGACCGCAGCACCTACTAGAAATCGTTAGGATTTTCATTTTCTTTCCAGAGAGTGGAGGGATCCGAAAAATTAGTAGAAGTCATTATTTGCATCTTAAAGTTCTTAGAAGTAAATTAAAAATTAAGTACAAAAGTCTAACCTGAATCTCTACTTTTACAATTAAACCATCATGTCAGCTTCAAACCCTCTAGCTTCATCTTTGAAATCAATCATTTGATCAATAATAATTTCAAAGACTAGCTCAGAAATCTCAAGATTATCCTAACTTCAGAAAAGTTAAGTCATGTTCTCGATCAGGATCCCGTTGTATTGCTAAACTATCCTATTGCTGAGCAGAGAGCTGCTTTTGAGAAGTGGACAGATGAAGATAGTCGAGTTAAGTGCTATGTGCTGGCGTCTATGTCAAATGAGTTACAAAGTTAGCATGAGCATATCCCCACTGTTCGGGCTATAGTTACTCACCTACAAGAGTTGTATGGTGAGCAAAGCCATACTGCACCTTAAGTGCCAAAAAATAGTCTGTCCATGAGTGACAGTAATCAAGGACATTGAGGAGCTTGGTAAGCTCGAGCTGGATATGCAAAAGAAATTGTAGATAGATCTGATCCTTCAATCCCTTACTAGTTCATATAGTCAATTCATTATGAATTTTTATATGAACAAACTTGACTACACTATTTTCGAACTTGTCAACATGTTGGTCACAACGGAGGGTACCTTGAAGAGTTCAAGGGGCTCTGTGCTTGCTGTGGAGCAGACTTCTTCTTCCAAGAGAAAGTTTTCTGGAAGGAAGAAGGCTAAATTCACGAAAAAATAAAAGATAGAGAGCAAGCCAAAGAAGGATGGTCCAAAAGTAGCTGAGGTAAAAGGAAAGTATTTTTACTATCATGCTGAAGGCCACTAGAGAAAGAACTATCCTAAATATCTGAAGAGCCTGAAGATCAAAAAAGATGATAAACCTTCTGAAGGTATGCTCGTAATAGAATCTAACTTTACAGTTTCTTCTACTTCTAGTTGGGTATTAGACTCTGACTTGAGTGCTCATATATGTACCTCAATGCAGGATCTGATAGAAAGTAGGAAGTTGAGGGAAAGTGACATGATCTTTCAGATCGGTAATGGAGCAAAGATTGCTTTAGAGATCATTGGCACTTACCCTCTTCGATTACCATCTGGTGTTAGATTAGATTTGAAAGATTGTTATTATATTCTTGTAGCTAGTCAAAATTTAATTTTCGTGTCTGTGCTAGCACAGAAAGGTTTTGAAATTAGTTTCGATAAAAACTTTTATTTCATTTATTTTCAAAATAAATTGGTTACACGAGGCCTTTTAATTGACAGTTTTTATCACTTGCATGTTGATGTGAATGTGAATCTAAATGAGCAAATAATGAGTGTTGTAGGTCAAAAGAGACACAAAGATAATATAAACTAGAAGTACTTATGGCACCATAGACTAGGTCATATTGGAGAGGACAAGATAAAGAAACTAAAAAAAGATGGGATCCTTGGCTCTCTTTGCCTAGAGTCGTATCCAGCTTATGAATCTTGCCTTCGAGGAAAGATGGCTATGTTACCCTTTGTAGGATATGGAGAAAGGGCCACAGAGTTACTTGTCCTGGTACACACCGATGTGTGTGGGCCATTTGCTATATAGGTTAGGAATGGTTATAGCTACTTCATTATTTTTATTGATGATCTCTCATAGTATGGATATGTGTATCTCATGAAACATAAGTCTGAGACCTTTGAAAAATTTAAGAAATTTAGACATGAAGTAGAAAAGTAGACAGACAAGTCCGTTAAGGTTCTTTGATCTGATCGAAGAGATGAATACCTTAATCAAAAATTTTTGAAATATCTTAAAGACAACGGCAGTCTCTTAGTGGATCCTTTTAGAATACCTCAGCTCAACGGGGTATCCAAAAGGAGGAATAGGACTCTATTGGATATGGTCTGATCTATGATGAGCTTCACTAATCTATCCTTATTTCTTTGGGGATATACCTTGTTAACTGTAATTCACTTGCTGAATAGGATTCCATCAAAGTTTGTTCCTACCACACCGTATGAGACATGGTGCAGTAAGAAGTCGGTCTGGGTTATCTTAAGACTTAAGGATGTCCAGCCTATATCAAGAGATAGATGGCTGAAAAGTTGGAGGATAGATCTATTATAGCTCATTTTATAGGATATCCAAAAGAATCCATAGGATACTACTACTTTTCACAAGATCACAATGTGATTGTGAGTCAAAATATCATATTCTTAGAAAAATAGTTTATCCAGGATGACGATAGTGGGAGGTTAGTGAAGCTCGAAGTGAAGATCTCTAAAGAGCCCAGAACTATAGATCCTCAGAAATCTGTAATTCATGAGCTAGTAGTTGATGTTCCTCTACCATCTCGTAGATCTCGCAGGATCTTCCGACCTTCTGAAAGGTATATAGGTATGCTTATGGAGGAAGTGAAGAAATATTCCTTATGGGAGATAAAGGTCATACTGATGATTTAATATCTTTGACGATGTGATGTCTGACATCGATTCTGAGAAGTGGTTAGATGCAATAAAATCAAAAATTGACTCGATGCACTCGAACCAAGTCTGAACTTTAGTGGATCCACCTGAGGGTATTGTACCTATTGGGTGTAAATGGATCTATAAAAGAAAGATAGTGCCGATAGTAAGGTAGAGACCTATAAAGCTAGGCTTGTGGCTAAAGGTTATAGTCAACTTGAGGGCATTGACTATCAAAAATTTTTTTGTCAGTGGTCATGCTGAAATCTATCCGTACTCTACTTGCTGTTGCAGCTTATTACAATTATGAAATCTGACAGATGGATGTGAAAACTTCCTTCCTGAATAGATATCTTGAAGAAGATATCTATATGGAGCAGCCTATGGATTTCACGTCCGGTGATGGTGATCACAGAGTCTGCAAGCTGCAAAGGTCCATATACGGATTGAAGCAAGCTTCTCGAAGTTGGAATCATTATTTTGATGAGGTAATCAAATCGTTTAATTTCATCAAAAACTAAGAGGAACCTTCTGTATACAAGAGGGTCAGTGGGAGCACGCTCATCTTCCTTATATTATACGTGGATGATATTCTCTTTATTGAAAATGATATTCCCATGCTGACCATGGTCAAAAGATGGTTGTCCAAAGAATTCTCCATGAAAGACTTAGGGAAAGCATCCTATATTCTCGGAATTAAGGTCTATAGGGATAGACCTAAATGGATGCTTAGCCTGTCACAAAAGCTGTACATAGAGAAGGTGCTGAAGAGGTTTTACATGAAAAACTTTAAGAGAGATTTTTTACCTCTCAGGCATGGTATTCGTCTCTCCAAGATGATGTGTCCGACCACATCTGAGAAGGTTCAGCGCATGAATAGGATTCCTTATGCTTCAGTAATAAGGAGCCTCATGTATGCCATGCTATGTACTTGACCTGATATTGCCCTTGCTGTGAGTGTCATGAGCAGATATCAGTCAAATCCAGACGAGGAGCACTGGATAGCTATAAAAAATATCTTTAAGTACTTAAGAAGAACTAAAGATTTGTTCTTGATCTTTGGAGAAGATTCTGAGTTACGAGTTGAGGATGTATTCTTGTTCGATATATTAGAAGGGTTCTGAATATATGATCAATGGAGGCTGAATATGTTGTAAATGTGTAAGATGAATTCTAGTTCTAATGTTAGTTATAGAACTGGATGTCATGCCATGACACAGTACTGCAAAGACAATGGCACCATAGCTCTTGCTAAGGAGCTCAAGATCTCACCAGAAGTCTAAATACATAGAACAGTAGTATATGCGACTACCTCATGTCGAGGTGCGAAGAATAGACTCCATAGATAATGTGCAGACCCACTGACTAAGTAGTTGAGCCAACCAAAAATGAAAGTCCACCTTGAAAAGATGGGACTTAGATTTATGGCCAATTAGCTTAAGTCCAAGTGAAGATTGTAAGATGTATGTCCTAGAAATCAATATGGCTGACACATTGTAATAAATCTAGAGCATAATTTTATACTTAATATATTGATATGATCAATAAAAAGATAATTTTTTTTCATTCAAGTGTAATGTATCTTTGAATCATCTATAGAATTAGTTTCGATACATATTCTTAAGATGTTAAGAACTAGAGATATGTATTTAATTCCTAAAGGCTCTCGATCATAGGATCATCATGAGGACAGTGATAGATCTGAACAGACTGGCATATAAATCACTTCTTTGGAGATAGATGGATCTCTAATCTACTGTGTAGAGACACAAGATTATGAGCGCGGTAGTTGTTAGAGAACAACTAGCACTGAGCGTGATCAAATGAGAGATCATTTGGATTTTTACTCAATCATCAGTGATTATCTCGATGCTGTAGTTGGATAACTGATCTTTTAACTTGAGATGGTATTACTGCTCGCAGTGAGGCTGCTGAAGTTTGATTGATAAATAAACATAGGTCTCAATGAGCTCTTGTAGTAGATATTGACGATAGTTGGTCCACTGTAGGAGTGGGGACGCATCAAGATAGGATCTATCGACCTTGATAGAGAGAATAGTCCTATGAAATTTGAGAAGCTAAATCCATGAATCTATGGCTACAGTAGAGTGATTAATGGAAAAGAGTTTCTATAGATATCATATCAGGACTTGAGCTAATCGAATCTATCATATGACTGATGTTGAGATTTGATGATTTATCCATGACCTGCCATCTAGTCGGGACTCACGCTAGAGGGACTGAATCACACGTTAACTACACCTAGAGATTCATTTCAGTTCTACTAAATTGCCACTATATACTACTAGGTGTCACTGATGGATTGTGAGAGCTTACTAGGATTGTTTTGGATCAATAATCCTTACTGAGTTAGAGTGAAATTATTTCGATCCATTGAAAAGAGTTTCAATGATATAATGATAGAGATTATTGTATATCTCACTACCAGATAGAATTGAACCTATGAGATCACACAACAAAGAGATTATGTCTAAAATTAGTAATTGAACTTATGAAGTATCAATTGGGTTTAGAGAATCTATTGGGTTCATGGTAACCTTACTAGCACATGGTTGGACCCAATTCTTCTTTCAATTAGGATTATTTATTTGATAAATAAATTTTAACTTAATTATCTACTAATTACCTATATGAATAAGATTCATGAAACTCTAATTATTGGGTGTCTAAAGTTATGGATCACATAAATTAAGGGTGCAAGTCTCATATGAATCTTTTTGATAGTTATTATAGGGCACCACTCTGAATTATTCAATTTAGGCGTGTCCATTGATTAGAAGGCCTTTAATTCTCATATGGGGTGTCTCTTGGGTGAAAAAGAAGATGTTTAATTATGGGTGCAAGGGCTCCAATAGTTGGCGCCAATAAAGGTTCCTAATATAAGTTGGATAACTTAAGAAAAGAAAAAATCCAATATAAGTAGGACTTGTACTTTGAGATTGAATATGATTCAATCTTTGTGCCTATAAAAAGGGACCTCCCTAAGGTCTTAAGACAATCAAACTAGTAGCCCCTCACACCCAAAGGCTCTCCCCACACCCTCTCTTCCTCTCCCTTTCTCTTCTCTTAGGCATTTTACATGCCCTTCTCTTAGGACGCGCGTCCCAACATGTTTCATGCCCAAAAGAGTTTGGGTGCCTCTTTCTTGCTAGTTTCTAGCATCTAGTAGTAGCACATAGTAAGGAGAAACTCTAAAGAAGAGGAGAAGAAGAAGATCAAGGAGAAAGATCGAATGTTGATCGCGATACAGGCTTCATTCAGATTTAGCAGGCTGAATTTTGGAGAATCAAAATTTAAATTTTAGAGGACTGTTCCAGACTGATCCTGAGTGGATACTCATAGAGGTCAGATACTTGTACAGCTAACAAAGAGCCTCATCTCTTCTAGATCCAGATTTGAAGAAAGAGAATGTGAAATAGGTATGTGATTTGATCACAATCTAAATTTCAGTATATATCAATTTTTGTATATGAAATAGATCCATATGGTTTTATATTTTTATATATATATAATTTAGATTAAAAATATTTTAATTTTATTCTCCACTGTGGTGTTTAGAAAATTAAATTTTTGAAACACATATGCATGCATCAAACTCGAAATTCCAACAAAATCAAGATCCAGAAAATGCTTTGCGACATTCGCCCGGCAATCCTTACCTAAAGCATATGCCTCTATGGTAAAATCCATCTTAATTTTAATAAACTCGATGGATTTGCGAAAGGCCTCCACAGCTGACCATCCTACCTCAGCGACTTGCCTCTCCATCCTCTTTTTGGCTTCAAGAACTTCAGCCTGCGCTACCTGACGTCTCTCTCTCTCAGCAGCTAAGTCTACTTTGGCTTTCTTTCTGACTTCTTCCTTATCCATCTTCATCCTTTCTAATTTGATCCTCAATTATTTAGCTTTGGCTTCAGCGGCCCTTAGTCTTTCGTGTGCCTCAGCAAGCTTTAACTTTGCTTCTCTTATCGAGATAATGAAAGCCGTAACCTGATGCCCCAGTTGAACCAATTGAACATGGATCAATAAAAAAACTAAGAGTTCAAAGAAGGGTTTAGAAGAACTCATCTGGACTAGATAAGATACCGATTCCTTCTACCGTAGCTTGAGATCTTGTTGTCCTATTCTCAAAACATCAAGCCCATGCAACATCCCCTCCAAAGCCTTTCGGGCATTCTTGTAATTCTCTATAGTGGTGTTGTTAGAGACTTTGACTAAATACACCAATGGACCCACTTAGTCAAGAGAATCAGTTAATGTTGCCCCTCTTTGAGGGACAGAAAAGACCTCTGAACTAGAGATAGTAGCTTCCGGAGGTGGCTCGGAAGAGGTATCAGCCAGTGGCTGGGACGTCGAAGGTGCTTCCCTAGTGGTCACTTTCATGGGCTATGATTTCTTCATAACTCCCACTGCAATTGGAATGGCTCCCTTCCTTTCTTGCTAATGTTGGGTGCCTCCTTTCTGAAGCATCTCCACCTCTCATTGGGCACTCGCCTTTTGGAGCACCTCCATTTCTTTCGGCCTCATTCCTGTGTAGTCCAATAATTAATGTATTAAAAGACTAAATGAAAAGAAAAAAAGCTGAGGCCAATCAAACTGACCTCTGAAATTGGCCAAACTCAGTCCGGCACAGAAGAGGGCCTGCTCTAATAGCAACTCCTTCACGGTAGGGATCTTGTATTCCTACAATATCTTAAAATTATGAAGATCCTTCCCCTCCAATTTTGGGACATCGAATACAACCTCCCTTGGCTGACCCCAGTTCAGTAACATTAATGACTCAAGAGAAGGATCCAAAACAAAGAAAAATCTCTTCTTCCATCTGTGAACGGAGGTAGGAGCCCCCTTTAGCAGGACAGAAGCATCCTACGGAGGAGAAATATACCACCAATCTGAGGTACATCTTTTAAAGATAAAAAAGAATCGAAAAAGAGAGATAGAAGGATGAACATTGGCCAAGGAGCAGGCTACTATGAACCCTATGATGAAGCGAAAGGAATTAGAAACAAGGGAACAAAAGGAGAGGTTGAAAAAATGAAAGACTTTTGTGATGAAGGGATGTATAGTTAACCAGAATCCAATCCAAAATGACTCCTTATAAAAGCCTATCCACCCGTTCGGAGGATTATCAATCCTACCATTGGCCCCCGAAGATTCTAGCTTGAAAAAAGTTAGAATCCTGAAGTGAGCCCAGATCAAATCTAATTCCCTTGAACCTATGATAGACTCGATTGTATGAGGCACAAAGGTTGATCTACCTTCTTGCCCCGCACCATTTCCTCTGATACTTTCATCCAACACTGGAGAACAGCTAGAAGACCAGCGCCCCACAGAACCCTCAGTGCCCACCATTGAAAATTGGAAGAAGAAATAAGAAAGAGAGTGATGGAAAGAAATAAAAATCCACCTGTCGATTGAAGAAACAAGAAAGCAAAGGGGGAGAATGTCGACGAAGGCGACTGGTGATCTGGAGAGCTGAGGGTGAACAAGCTTCCAAAAATGAAAAACCCCTAAAGCATACTCAAAATGTTGAAAGGTAAATCATATACCCTAAACCCTTTTTCATGGAGAGCAACCGACGATTCAAATTTAAAATTTCAGACAACTAATAAATAGGTATTAATCAGCACCCTTCTGTTGGCCAATGCAAATCAAGAAACGGCCCATAATAGGGAGCCCTGAAAATGAAGCGTGCACCACACTTCAAACCTCACACAAATTAATCTCCCTTTTTCGACCATTAATGGTTGAATAACCCGATAGCCTCTCATTTCAAAGAAATACCCTTTCTACTCCAAATGTGTGTATGCTTTCTATAATTTGCGTACTCCCATCCTCCAAATCCTTTAAGCTTCGAACATGGGTGTAGAGGGCATGTGTTGGGGGTGGATAATACATTAACCACTATATATTAATAGATATGGTTAAAGCCCTTAACCCTGCTTAGCAAAGTGCATCTCGAGATTTTGTTAGCAGTTGGCCTGAAAGAACCGTCGACTAAGTATCCTTGAGGAGTGCCCATAAGAAAAGAAGATGGATGACACCATACATTACTGGAAGAGGCTCGACAATGGGACCCACCTTCGTCGATCATTGGACAGAATCGATCCCCTTTATAGGGGTTCGGCACCACCATGTCCTTTTCGATCTCTATCAAAAATTCAAGCAGAAGAACGCCTGACGATCCCCCTTGTTGACCCAAAAGGCTCTGTCATTCGATTGTGTCACTCTACTCACCTATCGCACACCTTGTCTTATCACTATCTCTTTCACAGCTAACCATTCATCGAGCCAATTTATGGCTGCTATCCAAGATATTTAAATACCTCATACAGCTCTATGCGATATGGTACAATCATAATGATCCTTTATCTTTTGATCTTCAACCTCAATCCTCTCTTAGAAGAACTTTTGCTAAAGTGGCGGCACCAATTACCCTAATCTAGTCACATATTCCCATGCCTCATCGGATCACACAGTGATCGATCCCCTTGAGTAACTTTCGAGCACCGAGTGTTGAACCTGAAAAGGCACAACTATTCTCTGAGATTCTTGGCCAATCCTTACTCCTAATCAAACTAAGAGATTTTTACTATTACAACTAATCATTTCTAGGAGGTTAGCCTCTATAATATTGACCCTCCAAACAAGACCCTGCAGGAAGCCTTTCGATGTCCGTATCACTACTGTCGATCCCAATCCCTATCAACCAGCAGATGGATGAACTCAAGCCAATCGATCGATCCTCCTCTTCGATCGATATTCTCCATTTAATAGGGAGAACTCGTGTTGGTCCCCCAACTTCAGCATCCAAAGAGGAATCGGGCACTGGACAGCAAACAACCACCCCACGATAGGCCCAAGGGTTAATAATGACTTTTGTCTAAACATGTCAAGTCAGGATAAATCACTGCCATTCCAATCACTGCCCACATGCCTACTAAGCCCATGTCATGTTGCCTCCTTTGCTGGCTGTACGTCAGATGAAAGACAATATACTAACTGACATAGTCTATATAGCTCATCATTATTAATCCCCTATAAATGAAGGTAAGAAAAAGATCCTCGGGTATGCTCTCACATGTGCTCAATACATCTTGTGCCCCCTTGCAACTCCTCTCTCTCCTTCTCCTCTATTATGCTAGATTTCTGACTTAACCATCAGAGGGTTCTCACTGGAGCCAACTCTGGTCGGAACTTATTTTGTAGGAACGTTGCTCTGGTAGTCTCTGACATACTCTAGCTGTATCCGTACATGGTCAGAAATCTTCCCAATAGATTTGAAGGCCAACAAGGTTATCTTGGGGAAGTATAATTACAAATTTGGAATTGCGAGCTTGGTGGTTCCAAAGGTCAACTTTAGCATTGGGCATGATGGGTAGCTGTGAGCATGCAAGGAGCTGTCTTTTGTTATTCATAATACTTTTAGAAGTCTGGACTCAACCCAGAAGCCTCTAGCAACAACTTTGTGCGAGAACCTATATAGATGTATATTTGATCATAATTGTTGTAAATTGGAGAGATCTTGGATACTTATAAAGAGCCAAGAAACTTAAACAACACCATATAATTAGCCTTTGGATAAGGCCATAGATTGTTACAAATGATATCAGAGGAGATCCACTCTATGACCCATATCGATTGGAGACATTATAGCACAAGCATTTTTAGAATTGATCATGGGCTAATTGTAGTACTTAAATCGGGCAAGAATTTATATAAGGACCAATGTGGATGTGTTTAATTTTATAAAAGTTACACATTAAAAAAGTCTTGGATATTTATGAAAGGAATATGCCCCACAAGTCAATTGACTTATATATATAAAGAATTTTTTTTGTAATCTTTCAGACTTATGTAAATGATATTTTATATTAATAAAAGGTATTTTTTTTTTATCATGTGCTACATCTTATGTTTTTAATTAAGATTATGATAAATCTCATAAATCAGGGCATTGGTCTTAGGGTTATGATGAGATCATATTTATGAGACCAAAAATCTTAAAATCTTGATCTAAAATATTTCTAGTTACAGGGACATTGAGTCGGGGATCGATGTTCCAGAAGAACTAGCACATCCTATATATGCTCGGTAGAGAGGGTAGCTGATCTCATAAGCTACTTATGTGAGACACTAATACAAGGATGTGGGTGCTCATTAGAAAATGAGTTCACTGAATTGATCCAACACGAAAAACATCTTATGGAATCCTAATGTCAAAAGATGTTTCGCTAGTGGGGGTTGTGCATGTGGTCCTTAGACCTAAGACCACCATGGTACCTTATGCATATGAAACCATAGTTTTGGTTCATACTCTTTCATGACTGAGTCATATACGAGGTATTTTGGATATGATGAATTATGTATGGAGGTTGTGAGTAAGTCAATATAGAATCGATCACTCCTAGTAAAATGAGATCGCATCTTACTTGTTCCGATCGAGAGATGATTCAAGAAGACTTTGATCAAAGTAGAATAAAAATTAAAAAAGATTTTTAATATTTTATTAATCAAATCATCATCTTATGATTGAGAGAAATATAAATATAAAATTAATTTTGACTTAGTTCTATATCCATAATCATATTCGAGATGCTGGATGATCGAAGGATTGAATTGTATGATAACTCACCACTGAAAAGTATTTTTGATATTTTCATCAAAAAATTTCATATCTTTTAGATAGGCATGATATGTTGCTAGACGTTAATCATATCTTGTAGATTTTCATGAATTAAAGAGTTCAATTCATGAGTCAATTACGAAGGGTTCTAATTTGACAACTTGGATATGCATCAGTTTGATCTAACTCAATTAGATGGTCTCTAATCAATTAGGGTCAATATAAATCTAGACCTACTACAGGTTAGATATAGAATCCAAAGGGTTACACACATCAAAAAATTAGTCAAGGATTTTATTTGATTTAATTATGGGATATTGAATCCAGATTGGGTGCCTAATTGACAAGCTAGCACTTGTTGGCTAACCCAAGCTCCTAACCTAATCTATTTGGGTTTGAAACCTTACCAATAAATCAATCAAAATTAAGTGAGACTTAATTTGGTTAGTGCCTATTTTAATCAGCCTTAATTGAAAATTTTTTCATGATTTTAATATCATTTATCAAGAGTCCCAAGTTGGTAGGACTCTTGGTGTAAGGCACCATATTGTTTGGTGCAAGAATTGTGCACGTACAAAAATTCTTTCTACAAATAGATTTTATTATGAATTTATATACCATTTTAATCCTTATTTGATGAGGTTCAACACCTAATTTTATGGGATTTTAATAAGATTAAAATCTATGGCTTATGGGGTGTGGAAATTGCATCATGCGTTTGGGTTTTAGTGCATGAAGACTTGTTACGTGTGAGAGGATTAGAGTCCTTCTCATGGAAGGATCTAATTCCAATTTTTTGATGCTAATTAACTTCTCTACTTTATCTTGTTGCACACCATTTTTGAAGAATTTTAATGGAATTGAAATACCAAATTGGCATGGAGATAAAGTGAATAATGTTTGGCGCATGGGTATGGCGCATGGCACTTAATTTTGGCGTGTAGATGGGCTAAGAGTCCTTCTGCACATTAATCACCTTTTTGAGATAAAAATTAAAGGGTCAAGATTTAATCCTCACCTTTGGTTGAGTGATTTGACCAAGTCAAAATATATTTGGAAGGCCAAAATGGAGTCTTGGTGGCGCCAATTCTAGAAGGCTGAAAACTTCATCATGACTTTTCACATGTCAATTCTCTCTGAGATTTTAAATTAAATCTAAGGCCTTAATCAGATTATGGTGTAGGATTTGGATGGCTTGGATCAAGTTTGACCTGGTCAAACAACTATAAGGGAGTCCAGTTATTGAAAAGAAGTCATACGATGCTTAAACGTCGTATGGATTCATAACACGTAACAACAGTCTTTCTGATTAAAGGATGTATTTGATACGTTAATAACTAGATTCAAGGCTTTTATGAATAGACATATTAGCGTCTATTCGTACATTATAAATATCCCCTTTTTGGTCCAGATAAAAATCAATCAGAAGTCTGATAAAGTTTCTTCCTTCTCTTGTTAAGACAAGCTCTTGTAGTTTTAAGACAAGGGGTCTTCTTTAAGACAAGGTCTTAGACTTCAAGACAAGGAGTCTTCCATTAGGATAAGAGTTTAGGAAGATCTTTTTGAAAGGCTAAGAGAGGAGTTTAGGCTATTTAAGAGAGAATTGATGAAGGAGTGCTGGGAATTGGTCCTAACAACATAAGATAGTTCTCGGGAGGAGAATTTGATAAGGCAAGATTCTGTCGGAGCATTTTCTTGATCCTGATTTCGTATGGATCACCTGTTGGAGGCCGAATGTTTGGGCATCTCGTGGAAGAAAAAAGGATACCGACTTCTTCCATTCTTCACCGACCTAAGGTTTCATATCTAAACCTCACTTATAGGTATATATGTTTGATTGAATACACCAGGGGAGATCCTAGGCTTTTGGTTTTCGAGTTTATTGGATTTCATAAAATTTTGAAATTCAGTCTTTCGTTGCATGACCCGAAACCCAACAGTGGTATCAGAGCCTCCTTTGATCGATTCAATCAGATGTGATATTTATTAATGATCAAATTTTATTATTCATCATTCTGTAAGATTGCCCTAGTGTAGTGGTGGATGTCTGCTATGTGGGAGATGGTTGTTCTAGAATGATGAAGTAACTGTTGAAAAATATATCCCAAAAGCCAATCATCAACCTGTTGACGGTTGAGCAACCTTGTATTGTAATTGATTTATTAATAAATAAAATATATTTTTGATATTTTCATCATAAGTTTTCATCTTCTCATGAACTCTGTTGTTGTGATGAAGTCCTTAGGACTATTTAGGTTCGATAAAGAGAGGATTTATCGATTAGTCCTTAAAACTGTTTACGATTAAATGATGGACTGTTAATAAGGATGACAGCTTCTATCGAGCATAGGTCGTTGTAGGCCATATGGGTTGGTTGTCCTCTTAACCAAGGAGTATGGAGACACTGGTATGGCATACAGATGAGATATAAGGGTACATCATCATAGAACATGACCAACTCCAGAGCATTCTGCTATCGAGAATGTCTCTGATGGGATATAGGTATTAGTGTCTCTTAGACCTAAGATCATCTCAGTGACTTACAAGCAATTCATTGTGCTTTAGTATTGGACTAACTGAATTTCTAATTCAATGATGGAAGACTTCTGGGCATAGTCAAGTACGTGTGAAGTCAGAGTGTGATCAAGATGGGATTGACCACTCCAAGAGTTGGAGAAGAATGAGTCACTATATTTCAATTTAGTAAAATCTTAGTCAGGGTAATCCATCATATGGATTTGATATTTTGAAATACAATGTGGACAACCTGATCAGAGTTGACAGTTGAACTCTGAGGTGTCCTATGAGCATTTTGGTAAAGGAGATGAATTATATGGAAACTATATCCGCATGGGTTCTAAGGATGTTGTTCTACACATTCAACCTATCCGACCGTCGGGTACCATTGCTAGATAGTCACTTCGATTGATACAAAAATTTGTTCCTGTGCTACCGCTTAGGTTCGGACCTATGAGGTCATACACATTAGAGTTCACGATCCAATCGGATAGTTGATTAACGATTAAGAATCATTCTAGGGTTAAACGATCAATACAATTGACAATTAACCTAGTGCAAGTGTTGCAAGAGGATCGATTAGCAATTCGATTGCTAATTGGCTTAATTTGATCTTGAAATCCGAGATCTGGTTTCTTCAGTAACAAATATTATATTTGAACATAATGTTTTATGATTGATCGATCATATTCTATAGTCATGAGATGGTTATGTAGTACATATATGATATGTTAAAATTAAACTCTAAGTAGCCTAGTATTCAAATAGTTATAATCTGATTGTTTGAAGCATGTAGTTTATCATCTTTGTTATATGCTATATGTTTCTTTATTAGAATGTGCTTGAGACCAGTCCAAGCCCTTGCAAAAATTATATTAAGTCAGTAGTAATAACAACAATTAAGCTTGCTGATTCTTGAAACGATTAATCTTTTGGTGTCTAAGAGTGTTTTCAAGTACGGTGGTTATTTAATTGATTTCGTTCGCTGATCTGGCCAACTTTGTTGGTGTCTAAAAAAATAACGAGAGGACCCCCACCAAACTTATTTTTACACTTTTTTGATCAATTGTATTAATTCGAATCTTGAATTTGAATTGCTTAATGTTAAAAAAATACTACTAAGGGGCCTTCCTTCATTCTAGGTCAATATTATATCAAGAACCATAGTAGGTTTATTATGTAACCACAAAGCTTGCTGTAAGGACTGATATAATGTAGCCCTGGTGCATACAAGATGCTTATGATAATTTTGGATATACTGCTTTGTTGTGTTACCATAAGAGCAGTTATATTCAATTTTAACTGTATAAAAATGAAGGATCATATTTAACTAGAATATTATAGTTTGTTGTATAACCACAAGACTATTAATATTCTAGAGGCCAGGATAGACTTGAGAATTACATGAGTTGCAATTAAAAAGAGTTTCCTACCTATGAACTCGTTAGGATTTGTTGTGTAACCACAAGGCTTTTACGAAGAATTAGAATCTCAACCCCACTTGGATAACTCTACAGTATCCCATTCATCATAGTGAGGGCTATGGTGTTTGATAAAATAGTAGGAGACATAATTAGATACAAGACCTTGTTTAATTATGCTTGTCATCGTAGGTCGGTCACTTATGTTATGTTCTTTATTTATTATAGATTAAAATGGCATCTTCATTATCATTGAGAGGCATCTTGGATGCAAATAAGTTGACCAGTCCAAATTATGTTGATTGATTGAGAAATTTAAAAATTATACTCATACAAGAGAAGATCTCCTACATCCTTAATACCCCAGATGCAGGGTCGTTAGGAGATGATGCTACTGAGGATGAAGTAGCCACATACAAGATATGGCAAAATGATTTTCTTACTGTCAAATGCATCATACTTGCCTCTATGAGTAATGATCTACAGAGACAGCATGAGAGTATGGATACTCACTCCATACTCCTCAATCTAAAGGAGTTGTATGGAGAACAGAGTAGAACTGCAAGGTATGAGATATCTAAGCAATTATTCCATGCTCGAATGACAGAAGGATCGTCTGTGCAAGACCATATACTTAAGATCATTGACTTGATCACCAGATTGAGTCAATTAGATTTTATGATGGATGGAGAGTTGAGTCAGGATTTGATCCTGCAATCACTCCCAGAATCATTTTTTCAATTTGTGGTCAATTTTCATATAAACAAATTGAGTGCTTCATTGCCTGAGCTATTGAATATGCTCAAAATAGTAGAGAGCCATATTAAAAAAGATAAGGCTTTAGTTCTTTTTATGGATAAAACCTTTAAGAAGAAATCAGACATGAAGAGTTCAAAAAGAAGCTGAACCCTAAAGGTGGTGTAATGAAAAGGAAGAAAGGGAAGAAAGTTTCTAAGAAGGGTACCTACTTTCACCACGGCAAGGCAGATACTGAAAAAGGAATTGCAAGATTTACCTTACATATGTAAAGATTGGTGCAAGCAATGCACCAAAAAGTATGTATGAGATACATACAATTTTGTCATTAAGTTCTCGTAATTCAAACTCTTGGGTATTGGATACCGTCTGTGATTCTCATGTATGCAAGTCATTGCAGGGGCTACAGAATCTTAGAGTTTTGAAGAAGGGTGACTTCGAGCTCTACGGCGCTGGAGGAGAGTCCATTCAAGTAGAAGCCATGGGGACTTATATGTTGAAGTTACCCTCTGAGAATATCTTAGAGTTGGAGAATTGTTATTATATGTCTAAGATCATTAAAATATTATTTCTATATTATTGTTATTACAATGAGGTTTTGAAATAAATGAAAAGGTACTAGATGCTCTATTTCTTTTTCTAATGAGCATATCTATGATAGCATTGTTAATAATGGTCTTTTGATTCTTTCTTTTAATGATAATATTTTTTATGTTGATGAAAAGAAGAAACATAAGAGAGAATACATAAATAATATTTTACTTTGGCATTCCCGACTTGGTCATATTAGTGAGAAAAAAATTAACAAGTTATACAAAGAGAAATTCTTTGAACCTTATGATTATAAATCATTAGAGACTTGTGAATCTTATCTTATAGGAAAAATGACTAAAACTCCATTTAGTAGACATGGAGAAAGGAAAATAAGTTATTAGGACTTGTACATACAGATGTATGTGATCCTATGACAACTGAAACTAAAGGAGGATACTCTTATTTTATAATGTTCACTGATGATTTATCCAAATTTGGATATGTGTATCTTATGAAACACAAATCTGAAACTTTTGATAAATTTAAAGAGTATCAAAGTATGGTTGAGAAATAAACTAAAAAATATATTAAAATTCTTCGATCAGATTGAGGAGGAGAACATCTTTCTTATAAATTCTTGAACCATCTTAAGAAAAAAAAAATTCTCTCTGAATGGACTCCCCTTATACACCACAGTTGAATGGTGTAGCTGAAAGGAGGAATTGCACTTTATTAGATATGGTGCGGTCTATGATGTGTCTTATAAATTTATCTATTTCTTTCTGGGGGTATGTCCTAGAAACTGCCATATATATTTTAAATAGGTACCTTCAAAATCTGTGCCTAGCACTCCATATGAGTTATAGAAAGATAACAAGCCCAATCTTAAGTATCTTAAGATATGGGGTTGTCCAGCATATGTCAAAAAAATTTTGAATATAAGCTAAGTGCTAGGGTAGATAAATATCTATTTGTAAGATATCCTAAAGAGAGTATGGGATACCTTTTTTACCACCCTACTGAACAAAAGATATTTGTCAGTAGACATGCTACTTTCATGGAAAAAGAATTTATCCTAGAAAGAAGCGGTGAGAGAAATATTGAACTTGAAGAAGTTCAAAGTAAAATATAAAATATTTTTCAACCAGAAGTACGTATTGATAAGGTACAATCATAAGTTACACCTCCTCTCCGTAGGTCAGATAGAGTGCGAAATGCACATTTGAGGTATTGGTTTGTTATTGAGAATAATGAAGCCCACATCATAGAAAATGATGAACCTTTGACCTATATAGAAGCTGTCATGAGTAGGGACTCAGACAAATGGCTAGAGGCTATAAAATCTAAAATAGATTTCATGTACACAACCAAGTATGGACTTTAGTTGATCCACTAGAGGGTGTTACCCCTATCGGGTGTAAATGGATCTATAAGAAAAAGATTGGAGCAGATAGCCAAGTAGAAATCTACAAAGCCAGATTGGTGGCTAAGGGTTTCATGCAAAAATAGGGCATCGATTATGATGAAACTTTTTTACCTGTTTCCATGCTCAAATCAACTCGGATTATGCTTGCTATAGCTGCATACCATGGTTATGAAATATGGCAAATAGACGTAAAGACTGTCTTTCTTAATGGTTATCTTGAGAAAGAGGTCTATATGTCCCAACCAGAAGGATTTGTCTCAAGTGGGAGACTAAATCAAATATGTAAGCTTAAGAAATCTATTTATGAACTAAAGCAGGCCTCGAGGAGCTGAAACATCCATTTTGATGTAACAATCAGAGAATATGACTTCATAAAAAATATGGATGAACCTTGTGTATATAAGAAGACTAGTGGGAGAGCCATTACCTTCTTAGTTTTATATGTGGATGACATACTTCTCATTGAAAATGATATCCAATGTTACAATCGATCAAGTTATGGCTATCATCTAAGTTTTTCATGAAAGACTTGAGTGAAGCATCCTTTATACTTGGTATAAAGATCTATAGAGATAGATCTAAAAGGATGCTAGGTTTATCCCAGTCAAGGTACATAGATCTTGTGCTGAAAAAGTTCAGCATGGATGGGAGTAAGAGAGGTTACTTATCCATGAGTCAAGGCATACATCTCTCTAAAAAAATATCTCCTAAGACACCTAAAGAGAGGAAAAGAATGAGTTCTATTCCCTATGCTTCGGTAGTAGGATCAATAATGTATGCAATACTATGTACCAGGCCTGATGTTGCATGTGCCTTAGGCATTGCTAGTCATTTTCAGGTTGATCCAGAAAAGAATCATTGGAAGGCAGTGAAGAATATTTTTAAGTATTTGAGAAGAATTAAAGATATTTTTCTAATTTATGGAGGATCTGATCTAAAACTGGAAGGATATTTTGATTCTAGTTTTTAGTCAAACCCTAATGATAGCAAATCTACTTCAGGATATATTTTTACTCTGAATAGTGGAGCAGTGAGCTGCAAGAGTTTCAAGCAGCAGACTGTAGCTGACTTAACCACTGAGGCAGAATACATTGCTGCAAGTGAAGCCGCCAAGAAAGCTGTCTGGATGAAGAAGTTTATCACCGAATTAGGTGTTGTTTCTGAGATTGAGAGTCCAGTACCACTTTACTATGATAATACTGAAATTATTGCTCAAGCAAAGGAACCAAGGTCTCATCATAAATCCAAACACATTCTAAGACGCTTTCACTTCATTCATGAGATTGTCGAAAGACAAAATATAATCATTGAACGAGTAGATACAAAGAACAACATAGCAGACCCGTTCACTAAGGCTTTACCACAGTAGCAGTTCAATCATCACCTCGATTGTATGGGGTTAAAATATAAGAGTGATTGACTTTAGTGCAAGTGGGAGATTGAAAGAAATATACCCTACCAGTCAATCGACTTATGTATATAAGAAATTTTTTTTGTAATCTTTTAGATTATATAAATGACATTTTATATTAATAAAAAATATTTTTTTCATCATGTGCTGTATCTTATGTTTTTAATTAAAATTATGATGAACCCCATAGATCAGGACATTAATTTTAGGGTTTTGATGAGATCATACCTATGAGATCCAAAATCCTAAAATTATGATCTAGAACATTCCTAGTTACAGGGACATTGCATCGGGGATCAATGTTCTGGAAGCACTAGCACATCCTATGTATGCTCAGTAGAGAGGGTAGCTGATCTCATAAGCTACTTGTGTAAGATACCAATATAAGGATGTGGGTGCTCATTAGAGAATAAGTTCACTGAATTGATCCGACATGAGAAACATCTTATGAAATCTTAATATCAAAAGATGTTTCTCTAGTGGGGGTTGTGCATGTGGTCCTTAGACCTGAGACCACTATGGTACCTTGTGCATATGAAACCATAGTTTTGGTTTATACTCATCATGACTTAGTCATGTACGGGGTGTTCTGGATATGGTGGATTATGTATGGAGGTTATGAGTAGGTTAACATGGAATCAATCACTCCTAGTAAAAGGAGATCGCATCCTACTTGTTCCGATCGAGAGATAATTCAAGAAGACTTTGATCAAAGTAGAATAAAAATTAGAAGAGATTTTTAATATTTCATTAATCGAATCATCATCTTATGATTGAGAGAAATATGAATATGAAATTGATTTTGACTTGGTTCCATATCCATAATCATATTCGGAATGCTGGATGATCGAAGGATTGAATTGCATGATAACTCGCCACTGAAAGATATTTTTAATATTTTCATCAAAAAATTTTACATCTTCTGGGTAGGCATGACACATTGCTAGATGTCAATTATGTCTTGTAGGTTTTCATGAATTAAAAAGTTTAATTCACGAGTCAACTAGGAAGGGTTCTAATTTGACAACTTGGATATGCATCGATTTAATCTAATTCGATTAGATGGACTCTAATCAATTTGGGTCAACATAAATCTAAATCTACTGCTGGCTGGATGTAGAACCCAAAAGGTCACACACATCAAGAAATCAGTCAAAAATTTTATTTGATTTAATTATGGAATATTGGATCCGGATTGGGTGCCTAATTAACAAGCTAGCACTTGTTGGCTAACCCAAGCTCCTAACCTAATCTATTTGGATTTGAAACCTTGTCAATAAATCAATCAAAATTAAGTGGGACTTAATTTGGTTAGTGCCTATTTTAATCAGCCTTAATTAGGAAATTTTTCATGATTTTAACATCATTTATCAAGAGTCCCAAGTTGGTAGGACTCTTGGTGTAAGGTGCCACATTGTTTGGCGCAAGAATTGTGCGCATACAAGAATTCCTTCTCCAAATAGATTTTAGTCTAAATTTCTATGCTATTTTAATCCTTATTTGATGAGGTTCAATGCTTAATTTTATAGGATTTTAATAAAATTAAAATCTATGGCTTATGGGGCATGGAAATTAGGTCATGCGTTTGGATTTTAGCGCATGAAGACTTGTTACGTGTGAGAGGATTAGAGTCCTTCTCATGGAAGGATCTAATCCCAATTTTTTGACACGAATTAACTTCTCTCCTTTATCTTGTTGCATGCCATTTTTGAAGAATTTTAATGGGATTGAAATACCAAATTGGCGTGGAGATAAAGTGGATAATGTTTGGTGCATGGGTATAGCGCACGACACTTAATTTTGGCATGTAGATGGGCTAAGAGTCCTTCTGCACATTAATCACCTTTTTGGAATAAGGATTAGAGGGTCAAAATTTAATCCTCATCTTTGGTTGAGTGATTTGACCAAGTCAAAATACATTTGGAGGGCCAAGATGGGGTCTTGGTGGCATCAATTCTAGAAGGCTGAAAACTTCTTCGTGACTTTTCACGTATCAATTCTCTCCCAGGGTTTTAAATTAAATCCAAGGCCTTAATCAGATTATGGCATGGGATTTAGATGGCTTGGATTAGGTTTGATCTGGTCAAACAACTATAAGGGAGTTCGGTTATTGAAAAGAAGTCATACGATGCTTAAACGTCATATGGATTCATAACGCGTAACAATGGTCTTTCTGATTAAAGGACATATTTGATACGTTAATAACCAGATTCAAAACTTGTACGAATAGACCTATTAGCGTCTATTCGTATGTTATAAATACCCCCCCTTTGGTCAGGATAAAAATTAATCAGAAGTCCGATAAAGTTTCTTCCTTCCCCTGTTAAGACAAGGTCTTGTAGTTTTAAGACAAGGGGTCTTCTTTAAGACAAGGTCTTAGACTTCAAAATAAGGAGTCTTCTATTAGGATAAGCATTTAGAAAGATCCTTTTGAAAGGCTAAGAAAGGGATTTAGGCCATTTAAGAGAGAATTGGTGAAGGAGTGCTGGGAATTGGTCCTAGCAAGGTAAGATAGTTCTCGGGAGGAGAATTTGATAAGGCAAGGTTCTGTCGGAGCATTTTTTTGATCCTGATTTCATGTGGATCACTTGTTAGAGGGCGAACGTTTAGGCGCCTCATAGAAAAAAAAGATACCGGCTTCTTCCATTCTTCACCGACCTAAGGTTTCATATCTAAACCTCACTTATATGTATATATGATTTATTGAATACACTAGGGGAGATCCTAGGCTTTTAGTTTTCGGGTTTATTAGATTTCATAAAATTTTGAAATTCAGCCTTCCGTTGCGTGACCTGGAACCCAATAATTTATAAAGGATAAAAGAACTCAAATAACATTTTTCAGCCAGTCTTTTAGAGCAAGTTATACATCTTCTTAGATTATTATACTAACTCACAATATCTATTATATTATGTATGATACCTTTTAGAATTCCACGTGACCTCTCTACAATAAGAGTTAGGAAGCAATGTTGTTTAACTAAAATGATTGGATAAATTATTCAAATAATTTTAGGTAAAATGATCTATATAGCGTATTTTATTTTTGATGGCAATTTTTGACATAGCCGGCAAAAACTAGTGCTACAGAAGATATAATTGAGTTCAAGTTGATTGTATTGATGGATTCAAATTAAATAGGTTGGGTTGAATGCAGGTTAAATTTATAGCATTTTTTCCTGGATTTGATTAATCTACATCTTGCATACAATTTAGACTAGAATTATATAAAATCAATATGGTTTCAATTTGGTCAATCTGATACCAACCGGATTTCCGTTTGGCTGAAAACTGTCATGGCAAGTGGCGAGAACCTGGCTGCCCAAAATTTTAAAAGCCCTATGATAAGAGTCCAGAATCTCTATTTGTAGACTCAAACCTGAGTCGCTCTTAGATTTGGACTATTCTGTTTACCGAGACCAGAAAGTTGAACAGTGATTACATACTGTATGGATCCAATCTTTTTCCAGGAGCAACTGTATCAGCCTACCTTGATCATTATTTATTTGTTTCTCTTCCCCTTCTCTCTCTTTTTCGCCCTTCCTAGAGCCCTTTCGATCGTTCCGGTCATCCTCGATCTCTCGGCCTAGCTCCGAGACGGATTCTTCTTCTTGCGATTTTTCCAAGGGTTTTGATGCGCCGATCGCTGGGCGACGTCCGAATGTTGATGACTCGCAGGTGACTTGCTGGCTGAGTAATCTATAGGTTTCCTTTTCTTTTTGGCTGTATTTTGTGTGGGGTTTTTATGGATTTCTTGAGCTCTTTCCGGTTTTGAGGTAATGTTCCTCTGTTGGAATCCCTGGAGCTGTGCATTAAAATCTTTTTTGTAGTTTATATCCTTGGAATTGAGACTTGTTTTTGTTTCCCGTTTGCAATTTAGAATTGATTTTGATTGCTTTATGAGTTATTCTGTGATGATATTGATTACTTATATATAGAGAAGGCACTGATGGTATCTGTTGGAATAGTCTGGTGGAGTCAATGAAACGGGAACCAGAAATCTCTTAGACAAAATCCCGAAAAAACGCGGACTTCTAAATATTAGCTTCTTACAATGCCCCCTGTTATCAAGATATTACCAAAAGCGATGGAGATGTAGAAGAAAGATAAAATAAAACTAACTTCTCCAAAACTTTGGACTGCTGAAATTTGTAAGGCTGCGTGCTTGGTAACATCTAAGGTTGGCATTTAGCTAGATGGATAACAGTGCCAGGCTGCCAGCTATGACCAAAATGACAGTTTTGGCAGCCCGTAGGAAAGAAGTTTTCCTTTATATTGAATTGCCAAACATGTCCAAATAGAATTATAGGTGAATATTATGATATGCAAAGCAGAGTATTCATGTGGAACATTTTGCATAATCTGCATTATTTTTCTTCTTATACTTCTTTCTCGGCTGTTGATTTGGATGGCTAAATACATCGTCGGAAGTAGACTTGTTAGGATAAAATAACTGATCGATCTTAAAAAAATTCATGAAGAAAGAAGCTATCATGGAAATATACTGAGAATAGATTTAGACTTTGGCATCAATATATGACAGTGATCCATTTGATAATATAAGTAAAAAAAGCTTTAGAAGGTATCAAAAAACATAAGACATACTTATCACATGTAATATGTTTAGAAGCACAGATTAAAGTTCTGATTGGCATGGTTGACATGGAAGTGGTGCATGATATTAGATCAGATCAGTGTTATTAAAGGCATGCCTCGGGCACAAAAGATGCTAGGTGCAAGGGCCGTCGCCTTTGTACCCCCTAGGCGAGGCGATAGCCCTCAGGTGCAGCCTAGGCACCTCAGAGACACACCTCTGTATTGTTCAGAGGTGCAATGAGGCGCCCAAAAGGCACAAGATTCCAGCAAGTATTAATTTTTAGTTTCTAAAATATAGGAAAGATCAGATATGGTATATAGGAAAGGTCAACTATAGTAAATAGAAATTGGAAAGGCATCATTGAAAGTCAAACGGACTTTAAAAACCTACATGAGGCTCTTAGAATTGTCTAAAAGGATCAGAAGGCAGAAGCTGAAGCGTCTCCATTAGACTCCATCTCATCTCATCGCCTAACACCGTGTAAGTCATCTCTCCTCCAGTCCTTTTCTTTTTCTTCTTATTTGTCTTCTTCTTCTGACATGCTCTGTTATGCTTTGTTTTCTGGCTAGAAAATAAAGCATAACAAAGCACATTAGTCTGCTCTCTAACCTTTTATTCTTCTTCTCCTTCTTCTTCTTCTTTTTACATTATTCTCCATTCTATTACCATGAAAACAGCACTAAACATTCCCTGTTTTGCATCCAAAAAATAAAGCAAGTCTGCCCCTTCTAAACTCTTCTTCTTCCTCTCATCCTCCTTAAACTATTCTTTGTTCTTCTATAAAGCAAATAGAGAATATTCATTCTTATACAATGGTACATTAACTGTACATTGTACAGTTTATACTGTAGTATATTGATCATATGAATTTTTTTTTATTTGTCCAGATTATAATGCATTCTTATGATACTCAATCGAAGAAGGATCCTGCATGGAAGTATATTCAATTAGCAGATCCTATGAAAAAATGTAAGAATAATTTGACTAATTTACTATAGTAGTATGTTCACTCACCAGGTATTATTACATACTATAGTACTATTTTTTTCATATTTGACTAATTTACTCTTATTTTTATTTTTGAAACTTAATTTAGCACTTCTTTCAATCAATGGTTAGCTGGTGGCTTTTTTGTGGATCTTCAACTCCAAACTTGTAGAAATTTGCTATAAGAGTTCTTAGTCTCACTTATAGTTCTCCTGGTTGTGAAAAGAACTGAAATGTATTCTCACAAGTAAGTACTAAATTAACAAATGATTCGAGGAATTGCGATTTGCAAAGTACAAAACATTCTAATTATTATGTTATATTTCAATCCTTGTAGCTCCACACCAAAAGAAGGAACAAGCTTGCTCAACAACGTTTGAATGATCTGGTGTTTGTTAAGTATAATCAGGCATTGATGCATCGATATGGTAGACCGAATCACATTAACCCTATATCATTAAAAGATATTGATGATTGCAATGTGGTTAATTGGAAGAATGAAGCAAGTTCATATTAGATGGGAAACGATGCACAAGAACAAGTATTTAGTGATAGTGATGATGGTTTGACATGGGATCTTGTTGCTGAAGCTTCTAAAGCTTATGAGCCTACTTATCGCACAAGAGTTAGTGTGAAAACATCTTCCAAAGGGGGAGCTTCAGTTTCATCATCAAGATCAAAGTCTAGTAGACCATCCCAGGTACAACTTGTAGATGAATCAGAGGAGGAGATAGATGACGAGTATGAGAAAAATATTGGAGAGGAACAAGAAGAAAATGATGAAGCCAGTTTGCTTGATGATGATGAGAAGGAGGATTAGTCAATTAGGAATTTAGAAAGCACTTTTTTGATTGTTTCTGGATTAGAACTAGTTTTTATATGCTGGATTTCTTGCCTATAACTAGATCTTTTTCTATTTTTATTTTTTAATAATAGGGTACTAGTTTTTACTTACTGAAATTCTTACTTATAGCTAGTTTTCTGTTTTTCTATTTTTGGCGTCTGATTTCTCTTAGGCACGCACCTGCACTTTGGGCCTTGCGCTTAGGCTCCAAAGACCCCTAGCACCTAGATGCGCCTAGGGCCTCCAACAACACTATTTAGACCCTATAAGAAATGGAGTCAACAAGCCTCCAAAATAGGGATTTGGCTAACGTCTTCCTTTTCTTTCTTCTTTCTTGCTTTCTTGCTTTTTTGCTTGCTTTCTTTTTTCTTTAAAACCTGGTAGTGAGATCTTAAGATGTTCTAGCAAGCACTCATGGCTGTGACATATCAATAATCTTGTGGGCATTTATTTTAGAAAGTTTCAAGCTTATGATCTCGAGGAAGTTGGTGAATTGCTTGGAAAGTATTAATTAGCATAGCTCTGTTATTGTTTTCTCAAAAAAGTATTTCTTTGTTGGAGGGCTTCAAACTCATGATCCCTATAATTGGTCTATTTTACATTCTGAAATCTCCTATTTTATATTTCAAAAATAGTTCTCAGTTATAGTAACTACTAACTAGTCAAATAGGGAAAATATAATAAATTGCATCGTAAATAAAGGAAAGAGAGGATTTGCATACTTGTTTATATTCATTAAAGAATGCTTTCTCTAATATTCAATCTAAAACAATAACGGTTTTATATAATTGTATTTTATGAGTGCAGTACAAAAAATAAAATTGTGATATACTTGAAAGTATTATGTTTTTAAATAGAACTCACACACCGGTTGTTACTTATGTCTTTCTAGTTCATGCGATGTGAATACTTTATTGAGAACAATATGAGTTTTATCAATAATTAAAATATACGAAGGTATGACTTACTTTTTAAAATTTTGTACAACTTTTGTCACCTTGGCAGTCGCCTAATTGCTTGGGCTATTGCCTAGGTTATAGGAGGGTCTATCACTGGGGTTGCCTAGGCTATTTGACAATTGATTTTGCTGCAAGAGACCTTCATTCATGCGTAGAATCCATCAAGTCTTTTGATGATTGTTTCTCAGTACGTTGGTGAATCTTCCATCAACGTTTGAACTTCCAATGTATTCTATAAGAAGAGTTGAAATGAACTACAACAAAGACCATGGGAAACAAATTCTTGTTCAACTATTCTGTGTAAAACTAAATGCATAAGGTTTTATATAGATTCCAGGGTCTCTTGTGTTGAGTGAAGATGATGGGAGCACTTGGAACTTGATTCTAACATGAACTCTTTTAAGATGAAACCAAATAAATTCAACTCAAACATGAATGCCTTCAGATGAGGCATTGGATGGATCCAACTGTGCAACACCTGGCATCTGATATGTTGGTGCTTTTGACTTGCTGAAGTCTTTTTCTGAGTTAAACAAATGAACAGGATCTGACAGTTAGTTACCATGTGTTTGATCAGTCCCTCTGCTGCACAGAGTTGACAATGAACCAACTTATGCTGAGCCTGCTTATATTTTGCAGCTAATCAAACTATAAAGTTTTCGTTATAAGAATATAAATTTCTTTCTTAGCTGTTCGAAACACTCACTTATATGCACTCTAGGATCTGGGTATGTTAGTTTCTGGGCATTTGGAAATAATGCTTAAATCATTAGCTGTAGTAACCCATCAGCAGCCAAGTATAGCAATTATTCCACGTGAATATAGAGCCTCCAAACCTGGTGGATGAATGTCCTTCACATATTAAAGCTTAAAGTTACAAAGATCTGCTCAACATATACATGTAATATATCTGTAATTTTTTGCTATTTACAAATTTTACAGTTTCTAGATCTCTTTGTTATGAAAATAGATACAACAATTGACTTGAAAGTGATTAAATTTGTACAATAATAACATATTCCATGAATAATTTTTGGGGGGAGGAGGAGGGGATGGGGAAGCATCTGACAGGGAAAACAGAAAGGAAGGGTGCGGAGAGGCTTTAGAATGAGATTGGGAGGAATTGCGATATTGTTATCAATTTTTATGTTGTTTACCAAGATGATATTACTATGCGTGGTGAAAAATATTTAACTTTCTTCTTTTTTTTTCCTAATTAATATTGACGGGGGAATACCTCAAACTCTTAGCTTCTCTATTTCTCCATCTTCTCCGACCGATAAAGCTCATGTCACATTCCGTAATGGCCGCACACTCTTTAGAGCAAGCCTAAAGAATATACAAGGTCAAATTAAATCATTACAACCTTATCAACCATAATAATTTATTTCAACAATAATTCATAAAACCTTACCTTGCATAATTAAATTTAAATTTCTTCAATTCTCTAATTAGGTATCAACGTACTCTATTTATGCATCCGCTCACTCACAAATTCATACCATAGCACCATGGACATCTTGTAACTCTGAGAAGAAAAGAAAGATAAAGGAGTGTGAGCTTTACAGCCCAGTAAGAATTTCCATATCACACCAATATAATAATATAATCTGAAAATAAAGATAAGCAATAACACATAAAAGTCGATGTTCACTGTCTAGAATACTGCAAATATTTATAGATTATCTGTTTTATCAAAAGAAATGCATTATCATATATTAATAATGAAACAATTTTATTCAACGATTGTTTCATGTCTTATCTTTCTATTTTCTTCTATTATCACATCATCTTAAATCCTTTTTTTTTGGCTTTGGCTTTGGACTACCAGGATCATGCGACGATCTTTTATTCGGATCGATTTCTGTGATCTTCCTCGGATCGAAATATTCATGATCTTTCTCGGATCAAAGTGGCCATAATCTTTCTCGGATCAAATTATTCATGATCTTTTCGGATCAGATTCTTCCACACATAAGCCTGTGGGGGCTTCCCAGGCATAAGCTCCTGGCAGGCTATTTCACATGACAAGACCAGTCCAAACTATATTTTTCTTTCTTTTCATTTTTATGAAATTATAATATTTGACTTCATTAATCAATTCAACTTTTGCAATGTAATAAATATATCATACCCATATAATCATGCCATCAATCGCTGATACATATGTATTAATATAACATACTCATGCTCAAAATCACATAAATAAATAACAGTGTCTCAAGTATAAAAAAATTCATCGATCTCAAATCCAACGATGCAAAATCAATGAGATAAAACCAACAGTAAAATAACATACATAATGATGATCATGTATAGGATTCTTACCTTTACCGGTGACTGATCCAAGCACAGAAATCAATATTTTTCTTTAATTTATGAATTTTTTTAACAAAATATTCCACTCGATATCATTTGCAGACAATCATCTCTTCATAATCCTAATCAAATATAAAAATCATATATGGAGAAAATTATCCGATAATCAATCCTAATAACACAAATCTAGGACCTCTCTTAGGATTAACCAAAATTAGGACTTATCTATGTATCAGGATCCTCCATAATCCATAAGACTTCTAGAGAAGAAAATTCATGAAGAGAGAGAAAATTCAGAGAGAGAAGGTAGAGAGAGAAAGTGGAGAGAGAATCTTCGTATCCTTCAGATGAGGCAATCATGGTCGAGATCATTAGAGGTCCTATCAGGGTGACTTAATATGAATCAAGTGTTAAATTTCGAATAGGATCGGACTGGCATCAGATCTACCGTATGAATTTCGGAGCAATCTCAAATCATCATATTTTTATTTCAAATTTATCCTAGGGTCTGTGATGCAATCAGAAGAGAGTAGAAAAGATTCTAAAGAGACAAAATCCACAAAAAGAGAGAAAGATCTAGAGAGAAAATAAAGAGAGAATCTAAAAGAGAAAATATAGAGAGAGAAGGTAGAGAGAGGAGAGAGGAAAGAGGAAGAGAAAGGAGGAGAGGAGAGAGAGAAAATTTTTCTTTCTTTTTTTTTCTTTCTTTTTTTCTTTTTCTTTTTCTTTTCTTTTCTTTTCTCTTTTTCTTTCTTCTTCTTTCTTTTTCTTTTCTTCTCGCGGCCTCCCTTGGGCCGAAACAGGGAAGACCGTGAGGTCCCCCCCCTCCAGTGACCCGGGCCTGACGAGGTGGGTGGCTTCGTCGGAGGTCAGGCAACGATGGCCGACCATGCGAAGCCGGCCGACGACGGAGTTTGGCCGGCAAGCTTTCCCTTTTTTTTTTCAAAAAATAGGGGATCCGCCCCTTTCTTTTTATTTTTCGGTCATTGGCCAGTCACCGGTGGCCAAGACCTTCAGGGAAGAGGGATAGAGAGATGAGGGTCCGGTCTCGGGATGGGATGCCGCAACCGGCGGTGCCGGTGGCTGGAAAAGAGAGGAAAAGACCTCGTTCAAAACAGAGAAAACAGGGCATCTATCTTTTGTGGATTTTTCGGCAAATCTGACGGCCGCGGGGATGCACAGCGTCGTAGAAAGGAGGAGAAAGAAAAGAGGAAGGAGGAGAAGGGTTTCCTCATGCTTTAGCAGCATCACTGACTCCAATTTTCGGCAAGCATGGGTACAGGAGGCCTCGACTTCAATTGGAGAAAACAAGGAGAAAGGAAAGAGTGAGAGACCGGTGATCATCTTGGGTTGCTGAAGGAGGGAGAGAGGGGACTTATAGAGTGGAGGAGAGGTCGAATCCCCTCGAATTCCAACTTCTCCTCTGGTGACTCAGGTGGAAGAAGACTCCCAGCAGGAATCTTCTTCGTTTCTTTCTTCTTTTTTTTTTATTGGATTTGGCTTTTATATAGGCTTGGTCCAGGGCCCAAATGGGTCAGGGTGTTACATTCTCCCCCCTTCAAATAATTTCATCCTCAAAATTAAGTTATATTGTTTGAGATATATTCTAAAAATATATATATACATGCATCATGTTTTTATTTCTTATGATCTTGTTATAATAAAAATTATTTGAAATCTCAACTCATTTCTTTTTTTTTTTTAAAGAACAGTAACATTTTGATCTGTATTAGAAAATACCCTAGTTATTTATCTAATAATTTCACTCAAAGTTCATAATTGTCTCAGACTACCTATGATAGAAAAATAAATAAAGGCCAAACATCGACACTTTTCACAATCATCGATTTCTTTCTTCTCTTGACCTTCCAACAAATTTTATATGTAGACTCTCATCTTAAGAAAAATCTCAATCTTCTATATCAGTTTGAGTAACAATATTAATTTAAAAAAATGAGATCTATGTCAGGATATTCTAAGTTTGAACTAATATCAGAACTATCAAGCTGTTAATAAACTTGAGATATCTAGAATTTCTTGACATTATCTACAATGAAACAACCTACTGAAAAAATTATCCGACTATGATCAGATTAGATCAAAATTTATAGCATCCTTTCATTATCAATAAAATTTTTTCTTATTTGCAACTAATATATTTCATCATAATATCTTTTGATTTAAAAGATTAATATTTCTAATCAATTTAATCCACACGCTTTTGCTGTGCACTTGATCTTAATTTATCAAATTATATAAGTCTATCAAAGATAAAAATATCCTTATATGTTAGATCAATCCAGAATAGATCCAACCTTCAAATTTCAGATAAGATTTAGGGTAAAATTTTAAGTTTCTTTATCTTTACTATCTTCGGGTATAACATATAAAAATTAAATCTTGATCCACTTTCTATGTTTGAAATCATTGCATAAGTTTCATCACTCTTCAAAAATCCAACATATCTAAAATCAATTGGAGTTAACCTTAGATTTACCTTACAATCATTTAGATAATTTTTAAATCAATTTTTTTTTTTAAAGAATTAATTCTAACTTGACAAACTAGAAGAACTCAAGTCAACATCCTTAAGTAGAATCAACTTGATTATTTCTTATAGAATTCCCTTCATCACAACCCTTAATATTAATCAATAAATCCATACAAAATCTTGTCCCTTGTATAAGTCATTCAAAATTTAACACTAGCAAGATGTCTTAGTTCAATTTAAAAAAAAATCCAAACTTTGACTTGAATAATTAATACACTTCACCATCTTCAACAATCACAAGAAAAATTAAAAAAAATCTAATCCAAAGATAATAATACGAATTATTAAAAATTTCATCATAACCTGTATATCATGCTCCGACAAAATAAATTTTTTCTTTAATTTAACAACAATATCAAAATACTTTTGATCCACTTAGAAAAATAAATTTTTGACTTGAAATTCAATGTAACTTGAAAGATCGAGGAATCATATTCAGAATATGATATTTTGAGTAACCAAAGATTTCACCAAGATGTGTATCTCATATTCTCATAATAAAATTCAAGTATATATATATATATATATATTTTCATCTAAGATTGAGTTTCATATATGATTCTCTTATAGGTTCAATGCTCAAAAATATTTCTCTCTCATATGATGAAATTTCTTCTTAGACCATATCCTAACTTCCTTCTGATAAATTTAAAATTTGTAATGCTCAGATAATTAACATCAAAATCAGAAAAATTATCATGATTTCCTTCCATATAGGTTTAGCATTCCAAAATCATCGAGTATACTCAACATAATATATCGATACCTCCCACTTCCTTCTAAGGTCAACTCTTCTTATATTCAGGCCATCCTACTAATTGAAATCCAAGATATAACTCGTCAATTTTATTATGGACATCATACACCACTTATACATAAATTTCACCTTAATATCTAAATATTGAATCTTCTCTTTTATATCTATCATGTTTCTTATGATCATAACCTAAGTTCAGTTATCACTAACATTACAATTCTGAATAATTATAACCTTAAACTCAAATACCACTTAAATTATATTCTCTAGTGATCATAACCTAAACTTTAATATCATTCTATTATATCCTTAATGATCATAACCTTAAACTCTGATATTATATATCATACTCTATTGATTATAATCCAAAATTTTGATATCACTTATATGACAATCCTAGTGACCTTAAACTGAGCTCTAGTACTGTTCTATCATATTCTCTGATATCACTCTGTCACATCCTATTGATCATGCATAAAGTTTTGATATCTCTTCATAATCTCTGGTGATCTTAAACCTAAACTCTAATATCATTTTATCAAATCCTAATCACTTATATCATAATTCCAATGATCATAACCTAAGCTCTATTATTATTCTGTAATATTTAAATCACTTATATTATAATCCTTAATGATCATAACCTGAGCTCTAATACCACTTTGTCACATCCTATTGATCTTACATAAAGTTTTTAATATCTCTTCATAATCTCTGGTGATCTTAAACCTAAGTTCTGATACCATTCTGTCACCTCCGAATCCAACATCCGGATCAGATACGTGATGGCCGCACACTCCTTAGAGCAAGTCCTAAAGAATATACAAGGCCAAATTAAATCATTACAATCTTATCAACCATAATAATTTATTTCAACAATAATTCATAAAACTTGCATAATTACAATTTAAATTTCTTCAATTCTCTGATCAGATATCAACGGTACTCTATCTATGCATCCGCTCACTCACAAATCCATACCATAGCCAACCATGGACATCTTGTAACTCTGAGAAGAAAAGAAAATAAAGTGGTGTGAGCTTTACACTCCAGTAAGAATTTCATATCACACCAATATAATAATATAATCTAAAAATAAAGATAAGCAATAACACATAAAAATCGATGTTCACTGTCCAGAATACTGCAAACATTTATAGATTATCTGTTTTATCAAAAGAGATGTATTATCATATATTAATAAATGAAACAATTTTATTCAACGATTGTTTCATGTCTTATCTTTCTATTTTCTTCTATTATCACATCATCTTAAATCTTTTCTTTTTGGCTTTGGCTTTGGACTACCAGGATCATGCGACGATCTTTTATTCGGATCAATTTCTGTGATCTTCCTCGGATCGAAATATTCATGATCTTTCTCGGATCAAAGTGGCCATGATCTTTCTCGGATCAAATTATTCATGATCTTTCTCGGATCAGATTCTTCCACACATAAGCCTGTGGGGGCTGTCCCAGGCATAAGCTCCTGGCAGGCTATTCCACATGACAAGACCAGTCCAAACCTTATTTTTTTTCTTTTTATTTTTATAAAATTATAATATTTGACTTCATTAATCAATTCAATTTTTGCAGTGTAATAAATATGTCATACCCATATAATCATGCCATCAATCGCTGATACATATGTATTGATATAACATACTCATGCTCAAAATCACATAAATAAATAACAGTATCTCAGGTATAAAAAAATTCATCGATCTCAAATCCAACGATGCAAAATCAATGAGATAAAACCAACAGTAAAATAACATACATAATGATGATCATGTATAGGGATTCTTATTTTATCGGTGACTGATCCAAGCACAGAAATCAATATTCTTCTTTAATTTATGAATTTTTTTAACAAAATATTTCACTCCATATCATATGCAGACAATCATCTCTTCATAATCCTAATCAAATATAAAAATCATATATGGAGAAAATTATCCGATAATCAATCCTAATAACACAAATCTAGGACCTCTCTTAGGATTAACCAAAATTAGGACTTGTCTATGTATCAGGATTCTCCACTGATCCATAAGACTTCTAGAGAGAGAAAATTCATGAAGAGAGAGAAAATTTTAGAGAGAGAAAGTAGAGAGAGAAAGTGGAGAGAGAATCTTCGTATCCTTCAGATGAGCAATCATGGTCGAGATCATCAGAGATCCTATCAGGGTGACTTAATATGAATCAAGTGTTACAATTTCGAATAGGATCGGACTGGGATCAGATCTACCGCATGAATTTCGAGCAATCTCAAATCATCATATTTTTATTTCAAATTTATCCTAGGATCTGTGATGCAATCAGAGAGAGAGTAGAGAAAGATTCTAGAGAGACAAAATCCACAAAAAGAGAGAAAGATCTAGAGAGAGAAAATAGAGAGAGAATCTAGAGAGAGAAAATATAGAAGAGAAGGTAGAGAGAGGAGAGAGGAAAGAGGAAGAGAAAGGAGGAAGAGGAGAGAGAGAAAATTCTCTCTTTCTTTTTTTTTCTTTTTTTCTTTTCTTTTCTTTTCTTTTCTCTTTTTCTTTCTTCTTCTTTCTTTTTCCTTTTCTTCCGGCGGCCTCCCTGGGCCGAAACAGGGGAAGACCGTGAGGTCCCCCCTCCAGTGACCCGAGCCTGACGAGGTGGGTGGCTTCGTCGGAGGTCAGGCAACGATGGCCGACCATGCGAAGCCGGTCGGCGACGGAGTTCGGCCGGCAAGCTTTCTCCTTTTTTTTTTCCGAAAAACAGGGGATCCGCCCCTTTCTTTTTATTTTTCGGTCATTGGCCGATCACCGACGGCCAAGACCTTCAGGGAAGAGGGATAGAGAGATGAGGATCCGGTCTCGGGGATGGGATGCCGCAACCGGCATTGCCGGTGGCCGGAAAAGAGAGGAAAATACCTCGTTCAAAACAGAGAAAACAGGGCATCTATCTTTTGTGGATTTTTCGGCAAATCTGACGGCCGGCGGGATGCACAGCGTCGTAGAAAGGAGGAGAAGGGTTTCCTCATGCTTCAGCAGCGTCCCTAACTCCAATTTTCGGCAAGCATGGGTACAGGAGGCCTCGACTTCAATTGGAGAAAACAAGGAGAAAGGAAAGAGTGAGAGACTGGTGATCATCTTGGGTTGCTGAAGGAGGGAGAGAGGGATCTTATAGAGTGGAGGAGAGGTCGAATCCCCCTCGGATTCCAACTTCTCCTCCGGTGACTCAGGTGGAAGAAGACTCCCAGCAGGAGTCTTCTTCGTTTCTTTCTTCTTTTTTTTTTTTTTATTGGATTTGGGCTTTTATATAGGCTTGGTCCAGGGCCCAAATGGGCCAGGGTGTTACAGCTCAACTATCTCGTCTTCCCATCATCATATCATTTAGTCCTTTTGACTTTTGACAAATTGAAAGTCAATTAAGGAACTTGCAACTTTTCTTTTGGAAATGAATATGAAAAAACTCTTCAAATGAGTTCAGACCAACATGTTCTACTAATATCTAAACAAATGTTGCCTGCACCTCACATTATGAATTTTCAATCAACATCCCTTGACTCTATAAAGTGATACAAAATGCTCTAGAACTTGTGAATGAGGTGATGATACTTAATATATATGATTCTATAGGAAAGTTGGTCTTGTGTACATAAAAATGACAATAAACTCTTGGAGTGCTTAAATAACAAACTTTCGTACCAAATACCTATGTCAAGTAGAATTCCATGGTAGAGATAAGTAGATCTAGAAATGGTGCAAGATTAGGAGGTCGGTGTGTCCTGATTCTAAGTTTTTTGATGTGTGTGATACTTGGGACACTTATGACCCTCCTTGACACTTCATACCATTAAATCATGATGTCATCATCATTATGAGTCTACCTTGAGTCGTTGGCACTACTATATGAAAGTTATTTATTCTAACATTTTCGTTAGAAAATATTTTATTAATTTTGTGAATAGAAAAGAAGCAGTAGGTCCTGCTTATTATTTTTTGTTCATGTTTACGCAAACGTATATAAGCTATAGGTGTGTCTCCATATGATTTTTAAGAGTTCCTTTGTTGAATTCATCTGGACACTTAAATGCTTGTATCCCGTGTCCAAGTAACATTGCAAGAAGCTGGAATATGATCTTCGCTATCGGAGAGCGATGGAAATTTCTAGAGCGAGAAACTCTGGAGAACCTCGAGCGATTTCCACTCTCTCTTCTAACCGAGAGCCCTCCTTCAGTCAGGACCTGCTCCATCCCTCTAAACCTAACCCCTCTACAGCAACCACAACATACTCCATTCCACATCCTGCTCCTCTCCACACAGCTTCACTCCCTCGTACCGGAGACTGGGCCCATGCACCCTCTCGCAAAACCAAATGGAGCCATACAAGAAGAATGGTTCCGCGTCCCTCTAAAGTGACAAACTCCGACATAAAAAAAACTCCTCTCACCATCTCCCTTTCACCATCTTCCACCATAGCCGTTCGCAACCTCCTCCTTCCCTTTCAATACCCTGCCAGAGTCGCTTGGTCGCTACCGGAGCGAATGCCCTCCCACTTGGCCCTTCCCCATACACTTATCCCTGCAGCCAAACGACTCCACCCACACCATCAACGAGTTTGCTCGGCCCTCCTCCAACTTATCTGCATCAGCTACGATATCCGGCACCAGTCCACCATACCTACCAACGGCGGACATACCGCTCGAGGTCTGTAAAATGGCAATCATCTTACCTCCGTGGCTGCTTCACTCATCGCCGACCGCCGAACCCGTACAACAATCCCATCGCACGTCCAACCCGTCACGGCACGGACCAGCGTGCAGCGGCATCGATCAGTGTAGTCGGTCGTTCTTCTCTGTGCGGAATCACGTTGGTGACAAACACAAATTTCTCCCCTCGTACTCAGGAGGGCACCGACACCAGCCGTTCATTCCTTGCACCAGGAGAGAAAAATTAGCAGTTATGCAGACACTCTTATTTTCGGTCAACCGCAGCAACGAGCCCCGCCAGCGAATAGCTTCATCGAGAAACCTGGAAGAACTGATAATGGGATCTAGAGCAGTCGTCACAACAGTAAGGTAATCCGTCCTAGATCACCTTTTAGAGTGGGTTTATGCTTCAGGTGTGGCGATAGAGACCATACCAAGATGTCATGCCACGACCCTATAAAATGCTTCCACTGTAAGCGTTATGGTCATTCCTTCAAAACATGCAAAGCTCTCGATCAGAGTGCATCAACTTTCAAAGCCAAGATGTCTACCAACAAACCACTCAGAGACAAACACGATCAACTACACTGGTTCCCGAAAAAGGCCCTGAACCCAGAAGGGCCCCCTGTTCCTCTCATGAAGGAAGTATAAAGAAAGCTTTTGTTTCTGGGTCCCCTGTTCCTCTCATGAAGGAAGTATAAAGAAAGCTTTTGTTCACCTTTCGGCGAACATGGTTGAAACTTCCCATTACCTGGAATGTGCAGCATTCGTAGAAGTTGTTGGGAGGGCGATCAAAGAAGATGACATTCAAAGTATATGAGCACACAAAGCCTAGGTTCGCGGATCATGGACTACCAGGAAGCTTGCGAACGATAATCATTTCTTTGTCTCCTACCCATCAACAGACATTGTTCATCAATTAATGACTGCCGGATGAATCAAAGGAGAAGGTTTTCGTCTCCAGGTAAGTCACTGGGACCAATTCCACGACGGAGTTCCTGACAAACTAAAGCTGAAGGTAAGTGCTAGTCTCCTAAATCTTTCTCTTGTTGCTGAAAATCTGAGGCTGTGGCTATCATTATCTCGAGTTTTGGAGTTCCACACCGAGCGAGTAGAAGGTGTTTAAACTGGGAGACCTCACCAGCTTTGACTTTCAGTTCTTTTGTGAAGATGTTGATGATATACCTGAATCGATTGCTGTTACAGTAGGTCCCTTTATATACACTGTGAAAGTTAAGGTTAACTTTATTTCTGCGTACATTCCTTTCAGAGATTCATCGGATAGCAGTGATTCTCGAAATGAGGATGATGATGATCTGAAATTCTGGTATGGCGAACAAAGGGAAGCTGCTAAGCCAAGGGGTGCAAAGCAAAAATCTAGTGTAGCTGGCTCTCCTTCACCAAGCTAGAGATCAACACATGGTCGACTTGCATGTAATCGTGGTCTCCATCTGCACACTAAAGGAAGACTGTCGTACTTCGGTTACAAATTACAACCTTTCATCAACTTTCTAATATGGAACTTAGTCACTAATCCGGCCTCTTCTGTAGTTCCTAACAGCCTACCTTCACCCTTTCATATAACTGTGTTACATCTAGCTGTCCCTATCAACATCACAGTCAAGCAATTTCCTCACCCCATGTCTTCTGCTGCCCAATCAGCTTTAAGCCATTGGAGTCCCATCACTCTTCCTTCTCCTACTTCAAATTTGAACTCGACTTTGGTAGACGAGCAACCTTTGGAGAACAGTGAGCAAACCTTATTGGTACCTGCTTCTACTATCTTTGCTAGGATCCTAGATGTTTTAAAAGCACCGATTGACCCGATTACACTCCCTACCACTCTTTACTCCAACGGTGGCCTACCCACCCACCCACTAAAAAGGACTGTCAGCCTCAACAGCCAACGACGCTCAGAATTTCAAAACGAAGTGCAAGACTGAGGACAAAAGAGGTAAGGCCTTGGGACTAATTGAAGACTCTCTTAATGAAGCGGACATCTTCTTTATCAACTCCCTCAAGAATGCTGAGCTCATCAAGCTTGGCAGCCAGTGTGGACTCCTTCTCAATCAAACCAATCAGATTACGGCCACTGGAAAACTTAGGGAGATGGAGCTTCGTCGATGCAAAATGCCTGTTGCTCCAACCACGACTCCATGAGACAACTACACAACTTACAGTGCTGTCTGTGTGCTTCAAAACAAACTGGCAAGGACATGGTCACATAGACTTTTGGTCCCTCTACTCTTTCACAAATATGTCTTATGCTTTCTCCTACCCTACCAAATCCCTAGCTTAGAAGTTTTTTTGGTTTGAAATGTATGCAGCTTCCAACAGCTGCTTTTCATTGCATCGGCCTGTACAAACACTATCTATCATTAATACAGTTCTTTAGTTTAACTCTCTCTGCTTACTGTTCTGGCGCTCAAACATGTCAATCCTAAATTGGAATACTAGGGGATCTGGTAAATCACACAAGAGACATGCTATCAGGGAGGTCATCAGACTCTCGAACTGTGCAATAGCCTGCCTCCAGGAGACGAAACAAGATAAGATGACACACCAATTACAACAAAACATCTGTGGAGTGCAGGTAAACAAATGGTATGCGAAGGATGCACTCGGCTCCTTGGGGGCCTGCTAACGTGCTGGGATCCTACCATGGTGGAAGGACAACCTCTCAAATAGTAACGATATTTCATCACCGCTCGGTTCACATGCAAGACATCGAGGTTTTCATGGATAGTAACAAACATCTACAGTCCTCACAAGCAAGCAGAAAGGAAGTGTTTCTTCTCCGAACTCACGCAACAATGATAGTAATATAGCGGTCCTTGGATTTTGATGGGCGCTTTTAATGCAGTCAGATTCTCTACCGACCAGAAAGGCAAGAATAACAATGTTTCAACATCACGCCAGTTTAACACCTTTGTGAACAACAATATGCTTCTTGAGCTTAACTCTACCGCCCGACGCTTCACATGGTTTAATCTTAGAGAAGATGCAGTGCTTGTAAAACTTGACAGATGTTTTGTTTCTATAGAGTGGCACTGGCATTACCCATTGGCAGTACTCTCCACTCTTGTCTGGATAACTTCCGATCACACACCACTCATCTTACGTCCGTCTCGCACTTTACTAGTTACGCCTATCAACAAACCTTTTCGCTTTGAAAATCCGGAGTTCGAGGAGCATATTAAACATTGGTGGGAGTCGGCACCAAAGGCAAGTGAAACAACTGATAACATGGTCCAAAAGTTGAGATTCCTGCGATCCTAACTTAAACGATGAGGAACTCAGAACAAGGATTGATTCCCTTGATACTGAAGAAGAACAAATGCAGCTTTCATCCATTCAAAAAGATGAATGAATACACCTTAAATCAGCATTAGACTGTCTTCTGCAATAGGAGAAAGAGCTATGGAAGTAACGTTCGCGAACACAATGGCGTCAAAAGGGCGATCGTAATACGAGGTTTTTCCATGTCTGGGCAAGTAACAGGAAATGAAAGAATACTATCACCGAAATCTGGCGAGGTGATAAGAAGATCATTGACCAGCAACACATTCAATCCATATTCTACGACTTCTTTTCTACTTTGCTAGGCTCGGCTGAGGAACGACTCATCCAGGCTGACTGGAAGATCCTTTATCCAGAAGGACCTTTGGATCTTACCGACCTCGAACGCCCATTTATGGAGGATGAGATTTATGAGGCAGTGTTTGCCTTGGCTTCGGAAAAGTCACCAAGTCCCGACGGCTTCCCATTCTCATTTTATAAACGCTTCTGGAGCAGCATTAAACAAGACCTGATGAAATTACTACAAAACTTTTACAATCCCTCAGCTCATCTAGACCGACTGAACTACTCGTTCATCGCCCTTATCCCAAAAAAAATTGGAGACTGTTCAATCAGAGACTTCAGGCCGATAAATCTGATTAATGGAGTGATAAAAATCATTTCAAAAACTCTCTCCGAGAAGCAAGCACGGAAAATGGGTCTGTTAATTACACCCACACAACTTTCTTTCATCAGAGGTAGAAATATATCCAAACATTTTGTTATGGCTATGGAAAATATACACTTCTGCAAAATCGAAGCCTACTAGGGCCTTGTTTATAAGGTTGATTTTAAGAAAGCTTTCGATAATATGGATTGGAACTTCCTGCTTAAGCTACTGTCAACACAGGGATTTGGTGCCAGATGGTGTCGATGGATAGAAAACCTGGTATGCACAGCTAAATCAGCTATTCTTCTCAATGGTGATAAAGGTAAATCTTTGAGATTGAGAAAGGGTCTTAGGCAGGGTGATCCTTTCTCCCCCCAGCTCTTTCTCTTAGTTGTTGATACCCTCAATAGAATGATTAAGATAGCAAATAGGTTCAATCTCTTTGTCGGAATTGGACCTTATAACATCACAGGATAGCTTCAGAGTCTTCAGTTCGTCGATGACACGCTCATATTCTGTGGATACGATCTGAAATACATCAAAAACCTTAAATTCTTACTTTATGAGTTGCTGACAGGTCTCAAAATTAACTTTGAAAAATCCCAAGTTCTTGGCTTGAGAATTGCAGAGATGGTATTACAGCATGCTGCAGCTATCCTAGGAAGCAAGGTGGCCACCTTTCCGATCACTTATTTGGGTCTCCCACTCCATCACTCAAAACTAAGGAGAATTGATTGGAATCCACTCCTTGAGAAAGTTCAGAAGAAATTAGCTAGTTGGAAAGGTAAGCTTCTAAACCTCTCGGATAGGCTTGTACTAACTAATGCAGTGATTACAGAGATCCCATTATTCTGGATAAATACTTTTCTTCTCCCTCAATTCGTTATCAAGCAAATTGACAAAATTCGTTGTTCATTCATTTGGAGAGGATATGAGGATTACAATCATGGCCACTCCAAAATACGTTGGACAAACGTTTGTCAATCAAAAAAATTTGGAGGACTGAGGGTTCTCAGGCTGAAAATCTTCAACATAATACTCCTATGTAAATGGTGGTGGAAGCTCTACTCAGACGTTGCTGACCCGTGGTGTAGGTTCATCACCACCGTCCACCCATCTTCACATTGAAAATCTAAGGGTGCACACAAATCTACCTCTTCATTCTGGAATGGTTTACAGTGCATTCACGACACATTTCAACAACTAATCTGCTTTCAAATTTACAATGAGCAATCTGCATTATTTTGGGAGGATAGCTGGCTAAACAATTATTCACTGAAGGATAGGTTCCCGCACCTTTACACAATGACATCGACATGCAATAGCTCAGTGGCTAAGGTATTAAGTAATCCACTTGACATTAGGTCTTTTAGTACTCCTCTTCCTCAACTATACCTGAGAGATTTTCAGAGTCTACAGAAGAGTATGGAACATCTCACTATAACGGAACGACCTAAATTATACAATGAAAATGGCTCAATAGCAAAGTTTCTTCAGCAAAGTGGATTTATTCTTTTATGCAAGATGGCGGAGTTCGACTCTTGCTGAGCAGGATTATCTGGACGCTCCTGATATCGGAGAAAGGCAAACTTTTTGCTTGGCTATGTGCCCACAACAAAATTCCCATAAAAGCTAATCTTCTCAATAGAGGAATAATCGGGACGGATCACTGTACACTCTGTGGGGATTTGCCAGAAACAAATGATCATTTAATGCTACATTGTACTTATTCAAAAATAGTTTGGAATCAGATGCTCTCAGGGCTACAACTGTCGGAACCTCCACTTACACTCGACACCCTATGGAACTCATGGAGACTCACCAAGGTGCAATATGAAAGAAGATCTGGATTAGATACTCTACTTGTAACTGGCCAATGGTGTCTCTGGAAAGAATGAAATAAAAGAATATTCGACTTTCATGCTTTTTGTCTACGGCCGGTTGCTCAGCTAATTATGTCGCTCTTCCTTTCTTGGACATCCCAATTAACAATGGATCGGCTGATGGTGTTAGCTCCAGTTCAAGATATCTTCTTATCAACGAATGGGAACGCACAAGCTTCAACAAGTGTTAAAGACGATGACAGGTGCCGTTGAAAG
This sequence comes from Elaeis guineensis, assembly GCF_000442705.2. Lineage (NCBI taxonomy): Eukaryota > Viridiplantae > Streptophyta > Magnoliopsida > Arecales > Arecaceae > Elaeis > Elaeis guineensis. Next base: position 97,794,645 of record NC_026003.2, read on the forward strand.
TTTTTTGAGCATTTATCCAGCAGCCGCATTCATGCGATCCATGGTGAAATGAGTTATCTTTAACTAAGGATAGTAGTTTGATAGATTTTCAGAACTCATCGTCATTACATCCTAAGTGACCGCTGAATGTTTTCATGTATATCTAGGCAGGTACCTACCTATATATTGTTACGTCCCTGATGTAACTTTAACATACAACTATATATAAATAAATAATGGAGGTTTACCTTCTTCTCATCAAAAAAAAAGCATTGCAAGAAGCTGACCACATGCAGTGCATGTCAAGACAATTATATTGAAAGACTAGGGAAACAAGGAAAATGATGAAGGAAGAAAGACACAAGAAAGAAAACGATCGTAATAAAGTAGATTTCACTAATAAACATGGATGGAAAACTTACATGAAAGTAAATAAATAAAAGCACTTGGGAGGGTTCTTGTGAACCATGGAAGTGTCTCCCAAAAGTTAAGGTAATCTTTTTGGTATTTAGGCAGTTTATGGGTAGGATATTATACTCAATAGCACAGATCCTTGTTGTCAGACCTTTGTCTTTGGTTTCCTATCAAATCTAACTTCGGAGCTGGTCATCCAAAGCCTAGTTTACCTCTCTCTCACTCACTATATATATCCCATTGACAATCATGCTTAGAGAACTCGTGACATTTGTGACTTATAGCAATGACTTGGCCTAGTTTATCGAACATGTTGGTTGATCATTTTTTTTTTTTTCTTAACTTGAGAAAATTATATCATTATTTTTAAACTAAAGGTTGAAAATTCTATCATTCTGGTCCAAATATGAAAAATTGAGAACATATAATTAATAAACAAAGGACTAACTTTTTAGGGGAAGAGAGGGAGAGAAGGCTTTGTAATAAAATGCAACAATATGGGTCACTGTGTTTGATTTAGTGTGGAGAGTTTGTCTCACACCTATTATTGTATTTTAATGTTTAGTTTGGTGGTTGCTAAGCTATGCATCTCATTCTTATATTCTTGCATTTATTACTGTATTTTATTGTATTTTTGTTGTACAGTTTCCAGAGCACCTATCAATTTTAGTAACCAGGTGCACATGGTCTACTATTCCTAACCAACCTTAGCAAATTCAAGGAGGAGCTAATGCATCTAAGATCCTGTCAGGAATGTTCACCAAACAGGACATGCCAGTTTACCTCAAGTTTAAGAGGCCAAGTTGAAATCACGCATAGGCTACCCTCAAGGAATGGTTACAGCAGGGGCATATGGACAACAAATAATAGCTTGGACCATTGCCTGCTAGATTGGTATAACACATCTTGGCCTCTCCTTCCAGTAGACAACTCTTAGCGACTTGACCCCATCACCCATTGAAGCTGCACCTTGGCCAAGCTAAGATATAATGAACCGGCCAGAAGTTAAAAGCTGGGGTCTTCCCTCCTCCGATAGAATACAGAGTCACCTTGGGGCTTCATCTTCTCACCCTTTCCTCATGGATGATGTGATAGCCCAGCCAGCCCAAAAAAAAAAAAAAAAATGATGAAGACTCCCACAGGGAGTCTTCTCCTCCCGACCGGCTCCTAATCGGAGTCGGAAACCTCACCGGAGAGGAGTCAAACTCCTCTCCTTTGGTTCTATTTAAAGGGGAGACCCTTCTCCTTCTTCCTACCAAAGAATCCCGGGGCAAAACGGTGGCAATCGCCAGAAATTTTCTCACGGAGATCCGTCCTTGTGCCATCCAATTTCTCGTCGGAAAAGCCTCGCCGGCGTCGGAGGTAAGCCTCATCCCCTTCCTCTCTCTTCCCCCTTCCTTCCCGTGCCGATGTGCACGCTCGCCGGCGACCGAAGTCGCCGGATTTTGTTGCGGAAGAATCTTCTTTTTTGCCGTTTTTCCATCGCCGGTGGTCACCGTCGACCACCGGTTTGGCCTCCTCTTGTCGCGGATCGTCTCTCCTCTTACCGACGGCCGCCCCACGCCGGCTATGCCGCCGGCCGGCCACCCAACGAGGGGACCTCAAGGTCCCCTGTTTCAGCCCAAAACAAGTCCACGGGGAGAAGAAAAGAAAAAGAAGAAGAAGAAGAAGGAAAAGAAAAAGAAAAAGAAAAAGAAAAGAAGAAGAAGGAAAAGAAAAGAAAAAGAAAAGAAAAAGAAGAAAAAGAAAAGAAAAAGGAAAAAAAAAAAAAAGAAAGAAGAAAAATAATATGATAATAATATAATAATAATAAATAGGATTTTCTCCTCTCTCTTCCGTGAAGAAAAAGAAAAAAAAAGAGAGAGAGAAAAGAAAAGAAAAGAAAAATCATTAAATTAATTAATAAATAATGATATAAATAATAAAATATGAGAAAGAGAGTTTCTCTCTCTTCCCTCTCTCTCTTCAGCCTGAACTAGTATTTTCTCTCTCTAGAATTGGACTTTCTCTCTCTACTTTCTCTCTCTAAATCCTCTCTCTAGATTATTTCTCTCTCCTAAGATTTTTAATTTTGAGAAGAATGACGATGAATTTAAATGATTCTCGTAATGGATTTTTGATCTGTGATCATCGGACGATACACCGACATCCACTCTGATCAGATCAGGTATTTTTAGATTTTATTTCTCATGATCTTATTGAATTATCCATATGATAATTTTAGCATGATTTGATCTGATCGATCAGAATTTGTTGAATCATATTGTCTGAAGAATTCAAGATGAGTTTTCTCTCTCTAAAATTTTCTCTCTCTAAAATTTTCTCTCTAAAATATTCTCTCTCTTGATTGATTTTCTCTCTAAAAAGGTTAGTGAATGAAGAAATTTTTTTTAATAATCATGATCTAATTCTAATGAAGAACCCTGATCCATGATTGTCTGACAGCGTACTGGCACCCACCTTGATCAGACCATGAATCTTTAGATTTGATCATTCATGATCCCGATCTAGTCATGACTTGATTTGATCATGTTGATTTCACCACTCGAGATATTGGACCAATCGTAATGTTGGATTGTGTCACCTGATCAGTTCGAATTGTACCTCATGAATTCTCTCTTCTCTGATTTTCTCTCTCCACTTGATTTTATGAAATCGATGAAGAAACCTCGGTCCTATCACTTCGAATCCGATTTGATCTGACAGTCAAACTTTGGATCGTTTAGGTCATAATTAGATTTTGATTAGATGAAATTAGATGATCGGACCCAATCTAAACCGTTGAAATATGGTATTCGTATTCTTTCTAATTATTGAAATTGATTCTGTATATGATTGTGGATGTTTGATCATGGGATATCGCGATATGATCTACGAATAGAATTTTTGGAAAAAAATTTATAGAATTATGTAGATTTATTAGAATACGTTCGAGGTAAATAATGTTTCACTTTTTCTAGATTTATCGATAAATTATAATATATTCTTCTGACATGATTTGTGAAACGATGCATGAATTGGATGAATGGTATTTTGTTATGAAAATATCTTATTTGAAATGTTATGATGAAGCATGATTGAATATATTGATTTCATGATGCATTATATTGATTGATTTCGATACTACATGATTATATGTTTTATTATTGAAATTAGAATATGAAACATAATTTATGAAGAATTATGATATAAGAAACAATAAGAATTGACAACCTGACTATGTAAAGGATCCTGCCAATGGGGGCATGTACGTTGGCAATTGATTATCCTGAGAGTTTATGTCGCCAGCGAGACCAGCGACATGTCGCCAGAGAGACCAGCGACAAACCGCCAGCGAGACCAGCGGTTCCAAAGGACATGGCTGCCAGATGATTCGCAGCCTACCGCAAGCAGATACGCGGTATTATGACCCTGCCACAGGAAAAATTGGTCATAGCTCATGGTTGACGAAAAGAAATTGAAGAACAAAAGAAATTGAAATTTGGAAAGAAACTTGAATTTTCGAAAAAGAAATAAATTTGGCATGAATTATGTTGCATAATTGAAATTGATTTCGAATTGATGAACTCTATATGCTTATTTTTTATAAATGATGATTTACTTAAATGCTGATGGAATCTATTGAAAAGTGATCATTGCTTACTGGGCTGTCTAGCTCATTACCTCCTATTTTACTGTTTTTACAGATGTTGAAGAATTAAGATGATACAAGATATGAATGGAAGAGTGATCAGAAGCAGAATCTTCATACTTTTATTTTAGGTTGAAAGGCTTATTGAATTTGATGCAAAGCCTTTGAATCGTTGTTGAATTTATTGAGATATTAAAGAAAAAATTTAGGTCATTATATTTTAGATTTAAATTGTCGACTAATTATTCCGCTGTTGTTTTAGGATAGTATAATAAGATGCCTTGCATGCTTATGGGAAGAGTTTTCTATGAGTATGCGGCGGTTGCCATGACCCTCGATTCAAAATCTCGGATCGGGGGCGTGACAATTAATATGGTATCAGAGCATAAGTGGATGAATTATGAAACATAGAATCAGATATAGAATGGGTGTAAGTGGATAGACACCAGGGACATTATAGTGTAGATCTTTGATGATTGTAGTGGGAGAAATATTTATAAATTTTGATTAAACATTGAGATTATGTATGAAAGGATTACAATAGATTATAACATATAGAATTTGAAATATGATGGATGATCTATTGATCATGATATGATTAGTTAGATCTTGATCGAAAGTAATCACAAAAGGATTGATATAAAATTGTATTGTGCATTATGGTTATTAATTTGATCATTGGTTATTCAAGTGAATCGTAAGTTCAAATTCGATGTGAGAATAATATTATGATATTACTTCTAGTTGAGAGATTGACTATTATTGGCAAGATAAAGATTTGATAATAAAATATTATTCCAGAATGGGCTAAGAAAATTTTTTATGATGCTTGATTGGAATATTTATCGAAATTGAATTTGGTATGTGGATTATATATAAAGTGGCATATTATGATGAATGCATATTTGAGGATATTGCAAAGAAACCTATGTCTTCTTGATGAAATTGATTTTGAGATTATAGGATATTCATCATACTGGAAGCTTGAATCATCATCCTTAGATCTAAATAATGGATCTTATTATGTCTCTTAGAGACTACATGATGTGTATGAAATTTTAATTTAAAGACTTCGTATCTAAGTTGATCAAGAGATTTTCTGATATTATTGTTGAGGTTGTTAATAAAAATTGATATCTTTAGATTAAGATAAAAGATCTGATTTATATTTATTTCAGACTAAGGGATCCATGTGAATTTTATAATTTAGAAATTTTGGATTTAGGAATTGATATGGAGTTCCTTTGATTTTGTTAACGAGGTCCTTAATTGAATCTACTATTAAATGGAGATTTGATTTTTGAAGCTTGTATGATTGTTATGAAAGGATATTTGATAGATATTGAAGATTCTGATGATAGAAATTTTAGAAAAAAAAAATAACAATAATAATAATTTGAAATTCATATATATTCAGATTATGTCCAAATTTGATGGAGCATCGAAGAATTTTCTCGTTGATTTGACTTATAAAGATTTTTGGTTTGAAAATTATCGAATTGAATTGATATGAGAATTGAGATTTGATTCATATTGATTATAGTAAATCTATATGATGGTTTAAATATGATATTGGACTCAAGGGTTAATCAAGACTATTGTACACCAGTAAAGGTATGAATGAGAATCGAAAGTTAATCTTTGATTTCAATTGAAATTTAAAATTTTCGGATAAAGAAATAATTTGATCAAACTTTTTTTGGTGAACCTAAGAAATTTTGATTGTTAGATCAGAGTGCGCAACGGAAGCATGATAATCTGGATTACTTTGAGTAAGTCAAGAATGTTGATTCTTTGAGTCAAAGAATTATGATAAATGATATGGTTTGATACAAGAAATTTATTGATATTAGAAAGAATAATATTTTAAAATTTTAAATTATTTTAGATATCCTAATGTGATTTTTAAAAGTAGAGCTTCCATCTACTATGCTACAAAAATAATTAGCATCCTAATTCTAGGATGAGTGGACTTTTGATTTTAGATTTAGAATATTTAGAGATAAATTTTTTCTATCTTAGAATTAAATTTTATAATTCTCTATTTATTAGAAAGAATTTGAGATTATTTATCGAATGATGATTTTGATTTTAGATTAGTATACTCAAATAATTATCTCCAGGGTATAATGAAATTTGAAGTTAGAACTCTTTTGATTATTATTATTTCTCAGACTGAATGAAAAAGATTGAGGTTATCTATTGATATTGACGATTGTTCTACAAAAAATAGATTGGAGTTATTCATAATTTGATAATGAATCGATTAATTAAGAGTTGTTAATATTTAGATAAAAAAATTGATATACTTAGAATAGAGACATTGATTTTGATTATAAGAAAAATATAGTTTTGATTTAGATCAATTTTTGAGTTACTGATTTTTATTATGGAATGACTTAATGATAAAATTTACTTCAAGAATTAGAATATTTAAAAGTTTGAGGGTTTGAGTAAAAAATTTCGATGACTAGAAATAGTGATATTGATTCAATCAACAATGATGATATTGATCTTTATGAAATGACTTAATGATGAAGTTGCATCAAGAAATAAAATATCAAAAGTTCGAAAATGAGATTGAAATCTTCAACCTTTGAAAGTACGAATAAAAAAAAATATTTTAAAATTTTGATTGATTGAGATGTCATCATATGATTCATAGAAGTATATTTTTCTATCTTATGATGGGTTAAAATTAAGGGTGGTTAATATTTTGAAATAAATAAATAAATGAATGAATGATGATGAATGAAGCTCTTATGCAAGAATAGAGACATTGACCTTTTTCTATTCACAAGAGATAGATTTGATTTTAATTTGAGTCATGAGATATTGAATATTAATTTTTACAGAAAATAAAATCATAATTTCGAAATCTTGAAACATTGAAAATCTTTGAGACGTGGATCTTGATAAATAAGAAAATGAAGGTTCCGTTTCAGATAGATATTTGATGTACCAACTTTTTCTTATGAAATGATTTAAGAATAAATTTATATCAAGAATTAGAATATTTGTGGATGAGATTCAAGTAAGAAACTATGAAGACTCAAGCAAAAAAAATTTCGAGGACGAAATTTCTTTTAGAGGGGAAGAATGTGATAGCCCAGCCAGCCCAAAAAAAAAATGATGAAGACTCCCACAGGGAGTCTTCTCCTCCCGACCGGCTCCTAATCGGAGTCGGAAACCTCACCGGAGAGGAGTCAAACTCCTCTCCTTTGGTTCTATTTAAAGGGGAGACCCTTCTCCCTTCTTCCTACCAAAAAATCCAAGGCAAAACAGTGGCAATCGTCGGAAATTTCCTCACGGAGACCCGTCCTTATGCCATCCAATTTCTCGCCGGAAAAGCCTCGCCGGCGTCGGAGGTAAGCCTCCTCCCCTTCCTCTCTCCTCCCCCTTCCTTCCCGTGCCGATGTGCACGCTCGTCGTTGACCGAAGTCGCCGGATTTTGTTGCGGAAGAATCTTCTTTTTTGCCGTTTTTCCATCGCCGGTGGTCACCGTCGACCATCAGTTTGGCCTCCTCTTGTCGCGGATCGTCTCTCCTCTTGCCGACGGCCGCCCCACGCCGGCTACGCCGCCGGCCGGCCACCCAACGAGGGGACCTGAAGGTCCCCTGTTTCAGCCCAAAAAAGTCCACGGGAAGAAGAAAAGAAAAAGAAGAAGAAGGAAAAGAAAAAGAAAAAGAAAAGAAGAAGAAGGAAAAGAAAAGAAAAAGAAAAGAAAAAGAAGAAAAAGAAAAGAAAAAGGAAAAGAAAAAAAAAAGAAAGAAGAAAAATAATATGATAATAATATAATAATAATAAATAGGATTTTCTCCTCTCTCTTCCGTGAAGAAAAAGAAAAAAAAAGAGAGAGAGAAAAGAAAAGAAAGAAAAAATTATTAAATTAATTAATAAATAATGATATAAATAATAAAATATGAGAAAGAGAGTTTCTCTCTCTTCCCTCTCTCTCTTCAGCCTGAACTAGTATTTTTTCTCTCTAGAATTAGACTTTCTCTCTCTAGAATCCTCTCTCTAGATTATTTCTCTCTCCTAAGATTTTTAATTTTGAAAAGAATGATGATGAATTTAAATGATTCTCGTAATGGATTTTTGATCTGTGATCATCGGACGATACACCGACATCCACTTTGATCAGATCAGATATTTTTAGATTTTATTTCTCATGATCTTATTGAATTATCCACATGATAATTTTAGCATGATTTGATCTGATCGATCAGAATTTGTTGAATCATATTGTCTGAAGAATTCAAGATGAGTTTTCTCTCTCTAAAATTTTCTCTCTCTAAAATATTCTCTCTCTTGATTGATTCTCTCTCTAAAAAGATTAGTGAATGAAGAAATTTCTTTTAATAATCATGATCTGATTCTAATGAAGAACCCTGATCCATGATTGTCTGACAGCGTACTGGCACCCACCTTGATCAGACCATGAATCTTTAGATTTGATCATTCATGATCCCGATCTAGTCATGACTTGATTTGATCATGTTGATTTCACCACTCGAG
>NC_026003.2:97803286-97895821 GCF_000442705.2 Elaeis guineensis
TGTACGTGGACTGGGATAAGCCAAGCAACTTTTTGGATCTATCCCTATAGATCCTCATCCCTAGGATGTAGGAAGCTTCTCCCAGATCCTTCATGGAGAACTGTGACGATAGCCAAATCTTTATTCCCTGTAATGCAGGGACATCATTCCGATTAAGAGAATGTCATCCACATACAATACAAGAAATACTACTACTGGACCATTAGCCCACTTATAAATGCAGGGCTCTTCTCCGTTCTTAACGAAGCCATACGTTTTGATCGTCCTATCAAAACGTATGTTCCAACTCCGAGATGCCTGCTTAAGTCCATAAATGGACCTCTGTAGCTTGCACACCTTAGACTCATCTGTGGATGTGAACCCTTCAGGTTGTATCATATACACCTCTTCGTCCAGCTCTCCGTTTAGGAAAGCTGTCTTCACATCCATCTGCCAGATTTCATAGTCCAGATGGGCAGCTATCGCAAGCATAATCCGAATGGATTTGAGCATTGCCACAGGAGAAAATCTCGTCATAGTCTATACCATAACGTTGACGATATCCCTTGGCAACCAGACGGGCTTTATAGGTCTCCACCTTTCCGTCTGCGCCCCTCTTCCTTTTGAAGACCCACTTACACCCTATGGGTTTTACTCCTTCGGGTGGGTCAACCAATGTCCACACATCGTTGACCTTCATGGACTCCATTTCGGATTTCATGGCCTCTAGCCATTTCTCAGAGTCAGGTCTCTGCATTGCATCCATGTAGGTGATCGGATCCTCATCGTTTTCATCAAGTTCGACAGGATCACCATCCCGGACCAAGAAACCATAGTATCTGTCCGGTTGATGTGTACTCTACCAGACCGCCTTAAGGGTGCATAATCAATGGCTCCGGATCTGATCTAATCAAATCCGGTTCAGTTCAGTAACATGTGTCGGTTTTCCACCTTGTCGAACTTCGTCAAGTTCGACTTTAGAGGCAACAGTTCCTTCACTAAGGAACTCCATTTTCTAAAAAAGATTGCCTTAAGGCTGACAAACACCTTTTGCTCATCAGCAAGGTAGAAAAATACCCTTTGGTCTCTTTTGGGTACCCTATAAAATTACACTTGTCAGACCTAGGTCCAAGCTTGTCTGTAATTAAACATTTAACATAAGCCGGACACCCCCAAACCCTAAGGTGCGAGAGTACTGGCTTACGTCCTATCCATATCTCATATGGCATTTTTGGCTACAGACTTACTCGAAACTCTATTTAGAAGGTAACAAGCCGATTCGAGCGCATATCCCCAAAGGGAGATCGGCAGACCAGCAAACTCCATCATGGATCGAACCATGTCTAACAGGGTCCGATTCTTCCTTTCAGACACACCATTATGCTGTGGTGTTCCAGGAGGAGTTCATTGAGAGAGAATCCCATTCTCCCCTAGATACGTCAGAAACTCATTGGAAAGGTATTCACCTCCTCGATCAGATCGAAGGTTTTAATACACTTTTCAGTTTGTTTTTCTACCTCATTTCGGAATAGTTTGAACATTTTAAATGATTTCCGACTTATGCTTCATTAAATAGACATACCCATACCTAGATAGGTCGTCTGTGAAGGTTATGAAGTAGAAAAATCTACCTCTTGCACTTGAGCTCATGGGTCCACATACATCAGAATGTACCAGACCTAAGAGTTCACTGGCTCGCTCACCTTTTCCAGTAAAAGGTGACTTGGTCATCTTCCCAAGAAGACAAGACTCACAGGTTGGAAGTGATTCACAATCACTAACTTCAAGAATTCCTTCTTGAGCCAACCTGTTTATCCTGTTCTTATTGATATGACCTAGCCTACAGTGCCAAAGGTAGACTTCTGACATATTATCTATTCTAGAGCGTTTACCGAAGTTTTGAACCACATTAACAGGCTGTGATAGTAAGTAAATTCTATTATTTAATTATCCAACAATATTGTAATACCATTCAAAATGATATTGCAAATATTTTTTTTATTAAAAAATATAACCGTACATGGCCAAAGGCCTACAGAAATAATGTTTAATAAAAAATTGGACAATAGTGACATTCACTCAAAATTACATTACGAGAATTGATTACAAGACACATGATTCCTAAAGCTAGAACTGGAACTTTGCTTCCATCTCCAACGTTCAGGAACCTCTCGCCTTCATCAAATCTCCTACTGACCTGCAGACCCTGCATCGAATTACAAATATGATAAGGGCTTCCGGTATCCAATACCCAGGCAGTAGTATCACAAATCGAAAAGTTGCAAGGAGTTATCATATAATTACCTTGCTTCTTCTTTGGCCTGTTCGGGTCCAGGGAGGCAATGTATTGAGGACAGTTCCTCTTCCAATGCCCGTGCTTCTTGCAAAAGAAGCACTCCGCTTGGCTCTGGTCGTGCTTGCGCTTCTTGGTCTGACCCTGTGCTACTGTCTCAGCATGAGATTGCACCTTCTTATTTTTCTTCTTCTTGTTCTTCTTCCCCTTTTCCAAAGGGTTGACGACGAGAAGAAGACCCTCCCACTACATTCACCGACTCCTTATGGAGTTGGTGATCCTTCTCAAAGTTCTGCAGCAACCCAACAATCTGTGGTAGTTTACTGCAGGCTTTGTCATTCAAAAATGAGTAAGGAATGGGAGGAAGGACTTGGGCAAGGAATTAAGGATCGCATCCTTACCGAGCTGCTCGTGCAGAGGAAAGCCCAATTTGCTTAGGCGCTCAATCATCTCGATCATGTACAGTATATGATCAGTGACTGAGGCCCCATCCCTCATCCGAGCATTGAAAATGGCATAACTAGTTTTGTGCCTTTCAACGTCGTCAGGCGTGCCAAAGGAGTCATTCAACATTTGAAGCATCTCCTGTGGCTGGGCGTTCTCAAACCTTCGACTGAACTCGTCATTCATTACTGCCAGCATAATACATCGAACGGTGGTGCGGTCATTGAGCCACTTCAATAAGTGTCTCGGATCGCCTTACTAGCGTTCGGAGCTGGCTCCTCAGGTGCTGGATCCGTTACTACATAAAGGATCCGCTCATGCTCAAGGACGATTTTAATTTTCGATACCAGCTATCGAAATTGGGTCCCATGAGCTTGTCATTATCTAATAATGACCGGAGCGACAGGGTAGTGGCCATAGCTGCATAAAGAAAAACGAGACCTCTATTAGTACATAAATTAATACTAAAGACTTGGACTTTAGTCTAAAATTTTTTCTAATATTTTTACGAACTGGTAGCCTCATCCTCCAATTCGAAGAATTACTTTAATTCCTTAATGGTACTAGAATCCACACAGACTACACACGAGCCCAACTTTGGTTGGTCAACCCATGTGCATCTATGGGTAGGTTCTTAACCAGTTGTTTCTCTAAACAACTTCTAGTAATTGATTTGCTCCAGAACCTAATCAGTAGGCTTTGGCCTCCACTGAAAAGATCTGGTTAGGTCCAACCATTAACATGACTTAATTTAGTGAATCGGGCCAATAAATGATCAGGCCCGACTTTGGCCGGCCAACCTAACCACCATCAGAAAGACTCAATCAAATTATCATATTATGAATAATAATTTCATTAGCCAATGAGCACCAGGCCTTTGGGCCTCCAATGATCATTGAACTAATGGACTCATTATCACTCACTTAATGGGAGGCTATGACTTAGTTATCATTATAACTTAATCATTTTAGAGACCTAATAATTTGAGGATTTTATTAAAGAATAGTAGAGAAGAAATCATCCAGCCAATTTCAATCCTCCCACTGACTTCACCAAGTCAGATTAAAAAAGATTTAATTAAAGCTGGCATTAGGAGCACCTAAATCGATCACACTGATTTATCTAATGACATGGGTGAGCTCTAATCACCAAGTGATCTAATCAAAATCTAACTTACCAGATTGGCCAGGTAAGTGAGATCAGTGGTGGGGATTTGCCATTAACTCGTCAATGATCGAATCAATGCGAGTAGCTCCCGCTTAAGAACCACTGGTCAAAACTGCTGAACTTACCTTAGACATCAACCGGTTCATTAGTTTTAATTTTGATCAACTTAGTAAATAGGGCTCCACCGCGTAGCCATGAATTAAGTCCATCTTGGTCTAGTTAAAGACATGGACCCATTCAACTACAACTATTGAAGTTGAGTCTAGAGTATCCTTGACCTAATCTAATTCAAGTTTTGATTAGATTTGACCAATTACTCCATTTAATCCATTTTTTAAGCTAACCTTAGGTCTAACCCAATTATGGACCTAATTCATCTAACCCATTGACCCACAAGTTTATGCAATTGTCTTAGGTCTTAATTTACAATTCTAGACCTACTAGACAATACTTAATTCTTTTAATTAAGTACTTGGGCTGATGGGTCAGGGTTTGGCATTTCGAAAATAATTTTTAAATTTTGAAAGATTTTATTTTTGTTCACCAAATGTGTTGACTCATTTCACAAACGGATCAGCACCATTCATAAACAGCAATCCTATTGCTCATTTCATAACAGAAAATAACTCAAAATAAATCATAAATTTTTTTTTAGATCTAATCTAACACATTCATGATAAATTTTATAATTAAGTTCTTTGCTGCTTCATCGGCATGGGATATAATTACATCGGCACCCCTACCGCCATAGGAGACCCCATCGAATGGAAAGAGAGGGCCTTTAAACCCTACTTTTCTCCTATGACCGGACGGCCATGGCAACCAACCCAATTAGATTACTTGCTACTTGGATCAAGTATATCTAAATATATCAATTTCAAAATTTAAATTTTGAATTTTAAATTTTAAATTTTAAATTTCAAATTTTAAATTTCAAATTTGAGATTTCAACCAAATTTCAAATTTCGAATTTCCAATCTTTGAATTTTAAATTTTGAATTTAAATTTCAAATTTTAAATTTCAAATTTTAAATTTGAGATTTCAAACAAATTTCAAAATTTCAAATTTGAAACTTCTAACAAATTTCAAATTTCAAATTTCAAATTTTTTTGAATTTCAAATTTTGAATTTTGAATTTTAAATTTAAACTTATAGATTACACCTTAATCTATGCATGCATATGTATATCATATTCTAGAACCATGCTCTGATACCATTTGTAGCGAAAATTTTGTGCAGGGGCAAAATGGTAATTTTAAAATTTTTTCAAAATTACTATTTTACAGCTGAATTATTAATTAATCTCATTAATTAATACTAATTAACCCTACACTAGGATCTAAATATGATACAACAGCATGCATTTAAATTTGAAATTCAAATTTGAATCAGTAAACCTTTTACAGTACTGTGTTCAGAACACATCACCTTTTGCGGGTAGTCGATCACCGCAATCTGATCACCGTCGGGGGGTTCTGATCATTACATCATAGCCACACAAATATCTGGCCTCTACGGATCGTCCACACGAAGCTCCCGTCTGATCAGCTCCTCACGAATGCTAGTTCATAATTTCACCTTTTTGATGGCAGATATTGATCGAACTCCTTCGATCATTGTGTGCTGACTCCTCGGATGCTCCGGATCATTTGTACGGTTGCTTGAGAGGCTGATGGATCTCTCCCTAAAATTTGGTGGACTCACGACACTCATGGCACACCAATCTCACTTCCCAAACCCTAGGTAGAAACCCTAGGGTACACACTAGAAACCCTGCGCTCAATTTTCTTTCTTTTTTTTTTTTCTCTCGGAAGGTTTTGGACCTTCACCTTGCGCACAAACTTTCTTCATGCCCCAAAGTTTTTCTCCTAAAATTTTTACGCACGTCCCACCTTTCTCCTCTTTTTAAAACAATGTCGAACGTGTCTCATCCGCGTGAGAGGATAAAGATAAGTGGTTGCACATTTGAATTCAAATCAAATTTGAATTCAAATGCAAATCCAACTCATCCCTATCCACTTGTGCATGAGAAGAGAAGGGGCGTGAGTTGATTTTTGCATGGAGAGTTTACACGAGAAACATTTTCTCATGTAAAATATGGGGCGCACAAGATAAGACCATGGCGCATGGATTAGTTGGTTGCTCATTCAAATTCAAACTTTCTTTTGAATTTGAATGGCCAACCAACTTATTTTTATCCAGATATTTGGCACACAAGGGTAGGCGTGGGATGGCTTCTGCATGGAGAAAATTCACGAGAAGTTGCTTCTCGTGAATTTAAATATGCACAGAAGAGTGAGGTGGCGCAGGGAGAAAAGTCAAGGTGGTTTGAACCTAATTGAGCCAACCTAATCTAAGCACAATTAGAATAAATTAAATCTAACTTAATTAGGCTTAATTAGGCTCAATAAAATCTTAATCAAATCAGGAATTAACTAAACCTAACCCCTGATCAAATCAGAGACTAAACCACCTTAGCGATTAGGTCAACATTTAACCTAATCGGGTCAATCCAAACTGAATCCAATTTAATTGGACTTGATCCAAAAATAATTACTCAATCAAATTGAGTTAATTAGCGATCAAATCACTAATTAAATCTCTCATAAATATTGAGTCCAAATCCGATGGGCAATCAGGCATCAGAGACCATCGATATGAAACCCTGATCAAAGAGTTCAAATTTCAAATTCAAAATTTAAAATTCAAAATTTTGATCCCGGTACCCAAAATGTGTGGAACTCATGATCAGAGAATCCTAATTCTCAATCATAGAGTCCCAGACACATAAGACTCATAATCAGCCATCTGATCAGAAAGGAACTACTAATGTGTGTGACCCCACAGGTTCGAACCTAAGTCGGTAGCACAGGAATCAATTCCTGTACTAATCGAAGTGACCATCTAGCAATGATATCCGATGACCGGATAGGTCGAATAATCGCAATCGCAATATTCAGAACCTACGTGAATATGGTTACCGTATAATTCATCCCTTTTGACCCCTGTGTTTAGGATGACTCAGGGTTAAACTGTCAACCCTGATGATATCATCCGAATCGTGCTCAACTTAATTAGTCCTGTGACTCCTCACTAGGACTACCCTGGCCAAGGTTTTGCTAAATTGAAACATGATTGTACACAGCTCGTAAACTGGAGTGGTCAATCCCATCTTGACACACGCACCGACAAGTCAAGTACTTGACTACACCCAGCAGCCTTCTGTCATTGAATTAGAAATTCAGGTAGTCCAGTGCCTAAGTGCAGTGAGTTGCTTGCAAGTCACCGTGGCGGTCTCAGGTCGGAGGGACATTTATATCCATATCCCATCGGAGCAAATCTTGACAGCAGAAATAGCTCCGGAGTTGGTCACGTTCAGTGCAGATGTACCATTACATCTCACCTGTATGCCATAGGAGTGTCTCCACACTCTTTGGTTATGAAGACAACCAACCCATATAGCACACAACGACCTATGCTCGATAAACGTTGTCGTCCTTGGTAACAACGTATCATTTGGTCGCGAACATGTTTAAGGACTAAGCGACAAATCCTCCTTTGTCGAGTCTAAATAGTCCTAAGGACTTCACCACAACACAGGAGTTCATTAGAAGATGAAACATTTGTGATGAAAAAATATCAAAATAACTTTTATTTATTTATAATTCATGTACTAATGCAAAAGGAGCACAACCGTCAACAGGTTGACGATTGGCTTTGGGACACTATTCCCAACATATACATATATATATATATATATATGTATGTATGTATATGTATATCTATATCTATATCTATATGTACGTATGTATATACACACACACACACACATACGTACATACATACATACATACATACATACATACATACATATATATATATATATATATATATATATATATATATATATATATATATACACACATACATATATATATACATATACACGTACACACACACACACACACACATATATATATATATATACACACACACACACACACACACATACATATATATATACATATACACGTACATATATATATATATATATATATGTGTGTGTGTGTGTGTATACACACACACACACACACATATATATATACACACACACACACACACACACACACATACATACATACATACATATACATATACATATATATATATATATATATATATATATATATATATATATATATATATATATATATATATATATATATATATAAGATCATGTCTTAATCTTTGTCTGATCAAAATCCTATGCATAAGCCCGTGGAGGCGGTCCCAAGTATAAGCTCCTGACGAACAGTCTTAAGCATAAGCTTCTAGCGGGCTATCATAGGCATAAGCTCCTAGAGACTGTTTTAGGCATAAGCTCCTGATAGACTATCCCGGATATAAGCTCGTAGTGGACTATTTTAGACATAAGTTCCTAGAAGCTATCTTAGACATAAGTTTCTTGTAGATTGTCTGAAGTATAAGCTCTTAATCACTATCCACATGACGAGACTAGTCCAAACCTTATCTTTATCTTCCAATTATTATATGTTGATTTCATCATATCAATTCTAGTTTATAATAAATTAAGATAAGCATATCATATCCATATAATCATACCATCAATCATTGATATACATAAGTAGTTAACATATAACATATTCATGCCAAAAAATTATATCAAAACTAATTGTGTCTCAAACATAACAAATCTATCAATATGAATTCAACGATATAAAACCAATGACAAAAATCTAACGATAAAAATAGTATATATAATGGTGATTATGTATAGAAATTCTTACTTCTATCGATGATTAAATCAAACACAAAAATTGATGAACTCCTTAATCTATGAACTAGAAGTTAAGGTATTTTGCTCGTTACTTTCTTATTCAAACAATTATATCTCTACATAACTATAATCAAACATAAAAATTATGTGTGATTAAGGATGAAAAAATTACAAAAAAATATCTAAACATTATAAGTCTAGGAGAGCTTCTAGGATCAATCAATTAATCTAAATTATCTAGGTACTTGGATCCTACACTGGTTCATAAGATTCTTAGAGAGAGAAATCCATGAAGAGAGCAAAAAAATCTAGAGAGAGAAAATTTTAGAGAAAAAAAATTGAGAGAGGAGAGAGGAAGAGAAGAAAAAATCTCTCTTTTTTTTTCTTTCTTTTCATTTTCATTTTTATTTTCATTTTCATTTTCTCTTTTTTTTTTCTTTTTTCCCTCTTCCTTTTTATTGTGGAAAATAGGGGAGGGGTCTTAACTGACCCACCTTCTATGAGGCCTTGGCCTTCTTCGACGGTGCCTCGATGATTTTGACAGGGGGTAGCTCCGGCCCTCGTTGAGTAAAACATGGCCACAATCCGACGATGGCTATCGATTTGACGAGAGGAAAGAAAAAGAAAAAAATATGGGAGGCTTGATTTCAAGAAAATCCGGCGACTTGTCGATGCTAAAAGAGATGAGACGACAGGCATAAGAGTAGGAAAGGGAGAGGATCAAGGGCTTAGGTCCTTTGTCTAAATCCGACGAAGCCAAGAAGGTGTTTCAAAAACCTATTCTGATGAAACCCAAGGAAAGAACTCAAAGAACACTTGAAAATTGGAAGCTATTTCTTAAGAGTTTGGTGATAAAATCCTTAGAGGAGAAGAGGAGCATCTTTATAGATGGAATTTCTAGGATTTAATCTATGTTTTAAAGCTCCTAAGACCCTTTTTCCCAGCCATAATTGGAGAAGAGGAAGATGCCCCCTTAAAATAATTTCATCCTCGAAATTAGCATACCTAAGTTTCGAATGTTAAAAATGCATGATCCTCATATTATTCTTGACCCTCCAAGTCGTTTATCATACTTACTTCACAAGATCTCGATATAAAGAAAATTGTGATATCCCAAAACTTGACTTTTTTTTGTTTTATCATATCTATTAAATTCTCTTAGTCTCTTTCAAAAGAACATTAGCCTCCCAACCTTGGATTCAAATATCATAATTGCTTGCCCTTAAATTCATTGTCTTGATTTATTTCACTCGAAAAATACTATTGGCCTAATCTACCCTTAATAGAAAATTGAGTATCGGTAGCCTTCTATGTCTAACAATTAGGTTTTTATTTTAAAAAAATCTCAAGCCCTTACAACCATATGGAGTACAAATGTTAAATCAGAAAAATGAGATTTATGCCCAAGCATTCTTGGTTCGAACCTAACCAAAGAACCGTCAATCCATTAACAATAATCTTGATATCTCCGGGGTTCTTCTTGGCATTATTTGCAATAGAATAACTTACTAGCAAAAATTGCATGGCTATGTCTAGATTTGGTCAATAATCAATGGCATTGCCCTTTCATTATCAACGAAACCCTTCCTTACTTGGAACCTAATGTCTTCCATCATCATATTTTTGAATCAAAGAAATAATATTTTCAATTCATTCAAGCCACCATGCTTTCGCTGCGTACTCTGATCTATATTTATCAAATTCTGTATTGGTTTATCAAAAGAATGTTGATAAAAATATCACTTGACGTCAGAATCTAAAAAAAAATCAACCTTTCAAATTTTTAAATAGAATTTGAGTAAAACTTTAAGTTTCTTTATCCTTACTATGCCTCGAACATACTATATCAAAATTAAATATTGATCTATTTTTTATGCTTGAAATCATTGCATAAACTTCATCACTCATCTATAGTTTAACATATCTAGAATTAATTTGAAGTGAGTTAGCCCTAGATTTATCTAACAATCAGTAGGACGATTCGAAACCAACTTCTTTATAAAATGATTAACTCAAACCTCCAACAAACTAGATGACCTCAAGTCAACATTTCTATAAGTATAATCAATTTGATTATTTCTCGTAAAGCTTTCTTCACCATAATCTTTAGCACACAAATAAACCACAACAAAATCTTGTCCCTCATTTGTTAAAATTCATATAAGTCTTTCAAAAATTTAACAATCACAAGATACCTTAGATTAGTTCCGCAACTGAATCTTTTACTTAAAATAATCAATACACCTTCCCATCTTTAACAAACATAAGAAACATCAAATAATCCAATCCAAAGATAGTGATATAGATTATTAAAGATTCCACTAAGATATATATGTCATACTCTCACAATACAATCCATTAATATAATCAAATATATATATATATATATATATATATATATATATATATATATATATATATATATATATATATATATATATATATCAATTTACATGTGAGCTTTAGACATAATCTTCTTATCGGTTCAACACTCGAAAAATATTCCTCTCTTGTACAGTGTGGTTCTTTCTTAGGCCACATCCTAATTAATTCCCTTCTAATAAATTCAAAATTATAATGATCAAATAATTAACATCAAAATTAAAAAAGTCATCAAGATCTTTACCCATATCAAGTTTAAACTTCCAAAATCATCTAAATTACAATTGATTAGTATAACATCCTATGTTCATAAATCAACACCTCTCACACTTAGGTCAAATCCTATTTATTGAAATCTGAAACATAACCCATCCATTACTTTTATATATATCGTATGTCACTTATGCATAAATTTTATCACTATACTTAGTGATTTAAAATTCAATCTTTAAATCTTTTCTACTACTTCTATCATATCCTTAGTGATCATAACCTTAAGATTGATACCTTTCATCTCATCCTTACTAATTATAACCCTAAGTTTCGATATCACTTATGTCATAGTTCCTAGTGATCCTAACTTTATTTTCAAATACTACTTAAGTCATAATCCCTAGTAATCATAATCTAAGCTCTGATATTATTCTATGACATTCTTAGTGATCATAACCTTATGTTCAAATATCTCTTAACTCACGGTCCTTAGAGATCATAGCCTTAAGCTTATATTATTCTATCACATCCTTAATGATCATAATCTTATGCTCAAATATCCCTTAACTCACAATCTTTAGAGATTATAATCTTAGGCTCTGATACCATTCCGTCACAATCCCTATTAATCATAAGTTTCGATATCACTTGCACATATCCTAGTCACCTATGTCACAGTTCTAGATGATCATAACCTAAGCTCTGATGCCACTCTATCATACCCGAATCCAGCATCTGGGTTAGATATATGATGGCCACGCACTCGCTAGGGCAAATCCTAAAGAACATGCAAAGTCTATAAAATTCCTTACAATCTCATCATCTATAATGATTTAATTTTTATAATAATTAATGAAACTTACATAATTACAATTCAATTTCTTCAATCATCTGATCAGATATTAATGACGCTCTATTTATTTATCTGCTCACTTGTAAATCCAAACCATAGCCAATTATATGTATCATGTAACTCTAAAAGGAAAAGAGAAATCAGAGGATGAGCTTTATAGCCTAGTAAGATTCTCTGCATATCATACCAATATAATAATATAATCTTAAAACAATGATATGCAATAAAGCATGAAATCTCATATTCAATATTCAGAATAACATAAACATCTATAAATATGCGTCAAATATCTATCTTGTCAAAAGAGATGTCTTATCATATGTCAACAAGTGAAAGCCTTTTATTCATCATCAGTTTTATGTTTTGTCATCCATTTCTCTTATCACAATTCTAAATTTCTTAACCTTTTTTTTTTCCGACTCTGGACTAACTAAGATCATATCTCAATCTTTATCTGATCCAAATCCCCTGCATAAGTCCGAGGAGGGTGTCCCAGGCATAAGTTCCTGATAGACTATCCCAGATCTAAGCTTCTGATGGACTATCCCAGATATAAGTTCTTAGAGGCTATCTCAGACATAAGCTCCTGATGGACTGTCCCAGGCATAAGCTCCTAATGAACTATTTAGACATAAACTTTTAGAGGCTGTCTTAAGCATAAGTTTCTAGCAGACTGTCCTAAGCATAAGCTTCTGACAGACTATCCATATGATGAGACTAATCTAAACCATATTTTTTTCATCCAATTATTATATGTTGATTTTATCATATCAATTTTTGTTTACAATATACCAAGATAAGCATATCATACTATATAATCATACCATCAATCACTGATACACATATATAGCTAACATATAACATATTTATGTTAAAAAATCATATCAGAACTAATAGTGTCTCAAACATAACAAATTCATTAATATGAATTTAACGATGTAAAACCAACGATATAAATCCAACAATGAAAATAGTATATATAATGGTGATTATGTACAGAAGTTCTTACCTCTTTCGGTGATTGATCTATCGGTGATTGATCCAAATATAAAAATCGATAAACTTCTCAATCTATAAATTCAAAATTAAGATATTTCGCTTAATACTTTCTTATACAAACAATTGCATCTCTACATAATCATGATCAAATATAAAAATTATGTGTGATTAAGAATAAAAAAAATTATGAAAGAATATCTAAAGGATAATTTTTTTAATAATGCTCAAATGACCGCTAGTATTGCTTTTATATCATGATATTTATAATCATCGCTATAAGTTTGATTTGTTGCAATAGTTTTAAGCATCACTATATATGAGTTGTAAATTATCAATTAAACAAAATTTATATTCTATAGTGATGGTTACAAATTCCTACTATTTTTGTTATATTATGACATTTACAAACTAACGTTATAAGCATTGGTTATAGAAACATTTTTAATTGTTGCTACAATTTTTAATTAATTATAGCTAAACAAAATTATACCCTATAGTGATGAATAGAAATCATTGGTATTATTTTTATTCACTGATGGTTAGAATTATTGGTATAAATTAGGCTTGTCGCAATGGTTTTAACCATCAACAAATATGATTGATTGGCAAATATATATAAATATATGTTTTACTTGTACTTTGATTTTTTTCATACATACAGAGTAATCCATATAATATATTGATAATCAAGAATTGATGTACTCATAATTTCCTACTCCTATGCTGATAAAATATTTGTATGATGGCATGCTCCTGTATGAAAGTTATTGCATCCATAAATTCCACAAAAGCACAGAGCTAATAGATACAAATAACATGATAAAATCTATTTAAAAATTTTTATACAAATTGGACACATAGTTAATATCCAACAGTCAAGCTAAATTATATATAAAGAATCTAAACAAGTGTTCTTATTTCTAAGCAATAAAAAGAAAGATAAAATTCATCATGATATGGCTCATGTAGTGTGGTTACCTACAAAAAAGGATAAGAATTATCAAGATTATAAGAAACTTATCTTAATATAATAATAATATTTAAAAAATATTATTATAAATAATAAAATTATTTTATACTTACCAAGTTGAGGGTCATGGCTAGATGATGAAGAGTCCAACCAAAGGTAGAGAAACATTAGGGGTGCTAGAGGTATCTAGTGCCTATTTTTACAAATCCAACAAACTATATTACATGAGTATACCTTAATAAAGTTCA
Source organism: Elaeis guineensis (assembly GCF_000442705.2). Taxonomy (NCBI): domain Eukaryota; kingdom Viridiplantae; phylum Streptophyta; class Magnoliopsida; order Arecales; family Arecaceae; genus Elaeis; species Elaeis guineensis. The sequence continues at coordinate 97,817,634 of NC_026003.2, forward strand.
TCCTAATATAATTATTTCTAATAAAAAATATAAAAGACTATAAATGTAGTTACTAATAATCAAATTTATCCCAAAAAATGATCCAAAGGAAGGTATATTATCTCTCTAAGCTGACCATCTACTGGTTTTGCTGCGTGTAGAATATCATCAATATTTTGCTCTAGAAAAAAGTGCTAAAAGATCATCAACAATGATGATAATTGATTTTGCAGTCCTGATATGCAATTCTTTTGAGCTTCAATATGCTCCTTTATCTGTTACCACTCTTCATTGGATCTTTGACCATCTTCATCCGAGCTTGTAGTCACAACCTGAGTAGTAGATGTGCTATTATAATACTTTGATGGTGTAGGACCTCTACCCAAACCATGCACATAATCATTTTTTTCTTTAGGTGTTGCCCAGGTAGACAACCTAAGAGGGGTAGGGGGGATGAATTCGGTTTTCAAAATCTTAGAGTAAGTATGTGCTATTTTTCAAAACAACTAAGTGAAATATAGTGAATATATAGTAAATATAGTAAATAGCAGAAAATAAATCAATAACAAACTAAACAAGTATGTAAAGTAAGTAAACACAAGCACACCATACAAATACAAGAGATTTATAGTGGTTCGGTGCACTCCAAGCACCTACATCTACTTCTCAAGGTTCACTTGAAAATTTTCACTATAATCTGTGATTGCAATGCAATTATTTTAGCCGAACTCAAGATCTAACCCAGTTGATTTTTTGAAATCACTAACTACAATCTTTATAAGCCTCTCCCTGGCTCACCATCCAATTTTCGAGCTTGGATTAAGCTTTTTCTCTAGTTTCAATCTCTTGAAACTTGTTACAGCAAGTTTCAACAATATAAAATTTTTACAACACAAATAACCCATTGAAGAGCAAATAAAATACTTTGAATATTGCTTGAAGTTTACTTGGATGATTGACATGAGATTAAGAACTCTTCTCTTAATAATTAGCCTCTCAAAAATCAAGATTTTTTCTGATGTAGAAGTGAAAAACTCTCTTGAAAGTACCCTTGGTTGAAAATAGACTTCTTTTTCTTGAATATGCTATTTTTGATAGTCAATTAGGTTCTCCTTTTATTTGAAATGCTTCTCAAATCATTTAAAGTAATTTGCATTTGAAAACTAGCCATTTTGAGAAGTTGGGGATAGAATCTGGATGTTTGAAACTACTTTTGGATATTTCTATAATAAATTCTGCAAAAACTGTTATTACTGTTAGAACCAATGAAGTCGACTTGGATTGAAATGGAGTCGACTCAAACAAAAATGAAGTCAACTCAAGTCCTATATTTAGAAAATAATCTTTCTATTTTTTCTAAGAGAGTCGGCTTGGATTGAAATGGAGTCGACTTACCTGCATATCAGTGTTGTGTGCCAAATCTAAAACATATCAGAGTCAACTCGAAATTTACTGGAGTCAACTCAAACTCCTTCAATCAGTCTTTTTCACTTGATTTCATCTAAACTTGATTTTTTTTTATTCAAAAACTTCTCAAGTGTATCTAAAAGACTTCAAAGCTTATCACTAGGATTAGCTTCCTACAAAAACATTCTTAACCAACCTTGAAAATTATTAGTCCTATTTTATACTTCAATGTTATGTAATTATCAAAATCATCCCTTGGGTCAACATTAGGTATAATAACTCTAAAGTAATGCATGGTCTCCTCTCCAATTTGCAAAAAGCTTACTCGCAGGTTCTTGAAGCTCTCAGGTTGCTCTTTGCTAAGGTTCATCAATTCTTCCTGAAATAAGAAATTAAACACATTGTTTTCTTACTCATTGAATAAGTAGCTCTATCTACTCATATTTGAATTATAAGCATAGAAATTTTTAATTTAATAAATATATAATTTTCTTGCAGCATCATCGTTTAGAGATTTTCCATTCTTGTCTTGTTGGATTTTATGTAGACATCTCCTCAAGTGATCGGACCTCCTCTTTTTTTTCTACAATAACATTAGATACATAGAGCATTTACTTAAGTAAAATTTTAGATCAATATAAGTTGTATCTATCGATATAAATTTTAATAGTGATAGGAAAGAAGAACATACCAGCTTGTCTGCTACCATTGCATAATTGCTCGCTCCCGCAGTATGTGCAGAATTCATCCTGGAATGATTTTATTTGTTTATCTTGCTAATTCTCTAAAATTAAGAAACTATAATTGCTTACAAATATATCATACTAAATAATTAAAATTGTTAGATGGTTGAGTTTATTCATACTTTTGCATCCTCTGTGCTCCACATATAAACCAGGCCTGACCATTCATGATCTGGTGTGAGTTGCTCTGGTGCATTCTCTAAATTTTATGCCATAGACTTATGCTCATCATAAAATTTTGATTTGATTTCACTCTTGAAATTCCTCCATTTGTCTCCAATTGAGGACATAATCCATGGTTTAATACCTTCGAGAAGCCTATTTTGAACATGAGATTCCAGGCCTAATGAAACTTCATGTTCAAAATGAGTCTGCAACCAAAAGATTAATGAATAAAAATTTCTGAATTTAGATAGAAAATATCATGAAAATTTACAGCAAATGATATGTTCAAGAAAAAGTAAATATGTTTATGTTAAGGTTTCCATCACGTGTGCACAATCCCACATTTGATCTTCATTTGATTGAGGCACCATGTGCCAACTTTTATAATTTAGTGGAGCCAAATTGTGCTTCCTTGCTATAGTACCTAAAAAACGAGTGAGCACTGCTCCTTCATGACCAATAGGTTAACTAAGTTTGTTCCAACTAACAATGATGTTATCTCCTTCTGGTAAGTCCCATACTTCAGACATGCATGTTCAACCTCGCTTTCTTTTCCTATTGCCTCCGGCATCTACTATGCATCCATACAAAAGTTTGGATTTTCATTCAAATTTTTATGTAAAGAAAGCATATGAAGAAATAATGAATTAAATGGAACATGTAACTACAATATTTGATCATCTGAAATCAAATTAAAATCTCACATATATTCATCTCAAACATTATTACTTAAAGAGATTATCCTAAATTTTTAGAAAAAGAATTACCTGTAATAGTCATATCAACATCCTTTTGAGTCTAGGAGAATGATTGTACTGAAGGTTGTGATGAGTCCTAAGGTTGGAAGGGGCATTGGGACTCCATGGTTGTATGATCTGGGGTATGAGAGTCTGGCTGAGACTGCCCATAAGACTGTTCTTGCTGGCGTTGGATCTTATGTACCTTTAAACCTCTAGTGCTTACCATCTGAAATTGTTACCAAATATATGATAAAAATATAAAATATTCCTAGATAGATTAGTATATATTTGCATGTTCTTTAATAAGATACAAATTCTAATTGAACAACTAATGAAAGTAAGAATGGAATAATATAAGCTTATAAGAAACATCTAATGGTGCTGGTTTTGAGGGGTAAAAGACGGACCTATAACTAATGGTGCTGGTTTCGAGGGATTTGAAGATGAGATTAGACACTCCCTATAATTTGTTTGAAGATGAGATTAGACTTACTGCTTCCTACCTTACTATTTGATTTGTAGAAATGACTAAAATTTCAGAATCAATTTAGAGTCCTTGGTCTCATGCTTGTGCATATAATTTCTCAAACCAACCATTTTCCTTGTTTTTCATCTTGTAATTTTTTTTCTAGTTCTCCTGATTACTTGATCATTATTTATGTTAATGAAGTATTTGTTGGGTAGATGTCTGACCAGGACACCACCTCCCAACATCTTTTCAGTACCACGCGATGCAGCAGGAAGAAAGAAGAAACAAAACAAAAGAAAAACAATCAAAATACGTGGATCAGCCACAAAAGGGCTCGCCTCCACGGGGCATGCAAACTTCACTATGAAAAAGAAAATTTTACAAGAGGAGACCTCACCCTCAACCCTTATACACCCAATTTTCTCTCTCTAGAAGTTTCCCTCACAAAAGCTCTCTCTCTCTTGGAAGACCCCCTGAACCCCTGAAGTGCCTGGCGACCGCTGTCCAGAAGCCTCCTGCTCCTTCTCTCTCAGCGCTTCCGCCTCTCTCTCTCTCTCCTCGGGTTCGTACGGCGCGAGAAAACCAACCACACCCTTTACTGTTCCACGCACAAGCTTTTAAAGGGTTAAAACTAGGTTTAAACTTGATTAGAGAGGGATTAGGAGTCCTAAATAAAGCCAAAAAACCCCCTAGACCGTCGGATCAAGACCGCAATCTCTCTGGGCCGTCCGATCGTGCTCCGGTCCATGGAATAGTGCCGTGGACCACGAGAAATGCATGGAAAATGCCCATGCGGTCCACAGGCCCAGCCGTGGACCGCCCGATCCACGGTGGATCGGGGCAAAGGGCCAGCAGGCCGCTGGCCTGGGCCGGCCCGCTCTTGCGTGCGGGCCCGTGCGCGCCTGGGTCGTGTGCCCGATTGGGCCACGCGCGCGCCTGGTCCTCGCGCCCGACTGGGCCACGCGCCCGCCTGGGCCGCGGGCCTGGGTCGCACGTCCCGTGCGGGCCTGGGTCGCGCGCGTCGCCGCCTGCGGCCGCGCCGCTGCCGCCCACCGCCGGCGGTCCTCCGCCGCCTCGAATCTCATGCCGACTTCAAAAGCTCGTATCTCCTCCATCCGAGCTCCGTTTCAGGTGATCTTGGTCTCGTTGGACTCCATTTTTCGCTGCGAACCTTGCTGTGGGCTCAATGTGAGCTGAATCTCGAGGCATCAAATTTTAACAATCTCCACCTCGACTCGATATTCGGCCTCCTCCAAACACTGAGAGCTTCTGGATCTCCTCGCCCTTATACCTTGGGGCAATCGCCTGCTGATCATGGATGGGCAAACATGAGAGTCGAGCCAGGCTGCTCGATCCCATCTCCATCGTATGTTGTGCTCCTCCTGACCTGAGACCTGCTCGGGGCATCGTCCTGCGGCAATAGGAATCTCACCTTGCGACATCGCCTCTCATCCTCCCAAGTCTCTTGTCTCGTGCCCGATCCACCTCTTGGAGCTCCACCTCACTCTGAGCTCCGCCTGGCTCCTGAAGCTCCACCTCGCACTGGGCTCCCCGCCAGGTAATAATGTCCTCTGCTCCCCTTCTTCCCCTCCAGCACAATCCTATCGCCGCGTAACACCCTTAGGATTCCTCCACCAGCTACCATCCTGTAGCCTCTCGAATCCAGTCTGCTAAGTGAGATAAGATTCTGCCTGAAATCGGGTATGTATCGGACCTCCCCCAATCTCTTCACTGCACCATCATGTGTCCTCCAGCTGACCATCCCAATGCCTCTGATCGCACAGCTCGATCCATCTGACAGATATACAGTACCCTCACTATTCTTCAGGGAGTCAAACTGCTCCTCTCTGCAACATACATGATAGGGGCATGCAGAATCTAATATCCACTGCTGGGAAGAAGTAGATACCTCATCGGATATCTCCAGGACATCTCCATCTGAATCACTGCTGGCTGTCGCTACAGCAGCCACCGTCTGATTTTTAAGTTGAGGGCAATCTCTGGCTAGATGCCCCAACTCCTCACACCGGTAACACCTGATTTTGCTCAAGTCCCTCCTAGACTTAGACCGCCCTCATTGCGATCTCCTGTCGCTCTGTCTACCGCCTCCTGCTCTTCCAAAGGCCACCAAAGCTAAGCTACCGCCACCTGAGCTCGAAGCTGGGTTCTCCCTCCTGAGAACCTCGTTCTGAAGTATCGCCGCGGTGATCTCGTCCATCTTGATAGTGCTCTTCCCCACTAGAAGAGCAGTCACCAAGGACTCGTACGAAGGAGGAAGCGACGCCAGCAAAACCAGCACCCTGGTCTTCTCCTCAACGTTCTCGCCAACGCTGAGAAGGTCGGTGAGGATCTTCTGGAAGTGGCTGAGATGCTCCTGCATGCTCTATCCCTCAGTCATCCACAGTTGGTAAAACTGCCTCCAAAGGAAAAGAGTGTTGGTGAGAGACTTAGTCATGTACAACTCCTCGAGCTTCGATCATAGCATCGTCGGGAAAGTCTCGCTCAGCACATGGATCACCACCTCATCCGTCAGGTACATGAGGATGGTACTCATCACCTGCATCTGTAGCCATTTTCAATCCCGCACCTCCATGGTGGTCGGCTTCTCATCGCACAAGAGAGCTTCGATCAACCCCTGTTGGATGAGCACGTCCTTCACCCTTGCCTGCCACAAGGAGAAATTGCACTTACCATCGAACTTGTTGATCTCCATCTTGATTGTTCCTATCTTCTCCATCTTCAGTCTTGCTCACCACCACTGCAATCTGCATCCTTGTACCGCCTTGCTCTGATACCACTTATTGGGTAGATGTCTGGCCAGGACACCACCTCCCAAGATCTTTTCAGTACCACGCGATGCAGCAGGAAGAAAGAAGAAATAAAACAAAAAAAAACAATCAAAATACGTGGATCAGCCACAAAAGGGCTCGTCTCCACGGGGCATGCAAACTTCACTATGAAAAAGAAAATTTTACAAGAGGAGATCTCACTCTCAACCCTTGTACACCCAATTTTCTCTCTCTAGAAGTTTCCCTCACAAAAGCTCTCTCTCTTTTAGAAGACCCCGTGAACCCCTGAAGTGCCTGGCGATCGCTGTCCAGGAGCCTCCTGCTCCTTCTCTCTCAGCGCTTCCGCCTCTTTCTCTCTCCTCGGGTTCGTACGGTGCGAGAAAACCAACCACACCCTTTACTGTTCCACGCATAGGCTTTTAAAGGGTTAAAACTAGGTTTAAGCTTGATTAGAGAGGGATTAGGAGTCCTAAATAAAGCCAAAAAACCTCCTGGACCATCGGATCAAGACCGCAATCTCTCTGGGCCGTCCGATCGCGCTTCGATCCATGGAATAGTACCGTGGACCGTGAGAAATGCGTGGAAAATGCCCATGCGGTCCACAGGCCCAGCCGTGGACCATCCGGTCCAGGTGGACCGGGGCAAAGGGCCAGCAGGCTGCTGGCCTGGGCCGGCCCGCTCCTGCGTGCGGGACTGCGCGCTCCTGGGCCGCGCGCGCGCCTGGGCCTCGAGCCCGACTGGGCCGCGCGCCCGCTTGGGCCACGGGCCTGGGTCGCGCGTCCCGCGCGCCGCCACCTGCGGCCACGCCGCTGCCGCCCACCGCCGGTCGCCGATGGTCCTCCACCGCCTCGAATCTCGTGTCGACTTCAAAAGCTCGTATCTCCTCCATCCGAGCTCCATTTCAGGTGATCTTGATCTCATTGGACTCCATTTTTCGCCGCGAACCTCGCTGTGGACTCAATGTGGGCTGAATCTTGAGGCGTCAAATTCTAACAGTATTCAATTGTTACAAGCTACAATGGTTAGCCAATAAGCGGACATCTATATAAGAGATACAACTAAATTCTTATGTACAAGAAGGCTTACCTCTTGCTCCCATAAATAATAGAAAATTTTGCAGAGCTAGACCAATAGCGTTGCAACCTCTTGTTCCTACAAAGAAAAAAATTTATGAGATTTAAAACATCAAAAAGAAAATTTTTATCAAGAAAAAAAGATTAAAGTTTATAAGGAATTATTAATTGATTTTTACCTATCAAGCAATTGATTTTCTAGTTGAAATCTACAAATTCTCAAGAATTATGGTGGACACTTGTGCCTCCTTATTGAAATTGGAACTCAAAGAAGATGGAAAAGAAGTCTCTTCTTGGTTGAAGATGTATTAGGGAAGAAGATAATTTTTTTAGAACTTTTTTTCAATGCAGAATCGTGGCTTTCATGGAAAGAAAGTGGGGCATGGGAATTTTTCTCTCGTAAGGGTGGCAATCGGATCGGGTCGGTCATTAATAGCTTGGGTCAGATGCAGATCGGATCAAAAAATCCTAAAACTAAACCTGATCTATTTATTAAATAGGTCAAAAATTAGAATTTAAACTTGACATGTTTAATAAACTAATAATTCGACCAGACTCGTTTAACCTGTTTATTAAATGGGTAATCTGTTAACACAATCCTACCCAATCTATTTAAAATATAATCTATTGGCCCAACCCAACCCAATCTGACCCAATCTATTTAATTTATTTAAAATAAAATCTATTTGCCCTATCCAATCTAATTCGACCCAATTTGTTTAACCTGTTTAAAATAGAATCTATTAGTCCAACCCTGACCGAGCCAAACTTGACCTATTTAACACATCAAATAGTAAAAAAAAGTAAAAATCTAAATATTTGAAAAGGTCTACAAAGCCGTGGCATGGACTGATTCTAGTGGCAGTTCAGGTCAAGCATATAGTAGAAAATAAAGTAACAAAGAAAAACCAATATAATAATATTGAATCTTATTACTTGCAGTATTGCAGCTAAAATTATTATAATATTCTACTAATCAATCCAAAAGTTGCATGACAATAATATGACAATTGCATTATTAACTGCATGTAGGTCTTCACATGACAGTTACACATAATTCAACATTGGGTAACACACAAGAGTAAATGATAGAACAAAAGATTCTATCATTGGGCAACACACAATATTGGGCAACATCCACGCCTCTTTCAGAGGATTGCTTCACCTGAAAACAAAGGGAAAAAAAAGAGTAAGATGCATCAGGAATGCGTAATTAAAAGGTGCATTGAAACCAAAAGCACAAGACAACACATATGAATAGCAACCAATAAACGAGGGTCACATGAAATCCAGAAAAGTGAGGAGCAGCAGCAAAGATTTGTGGAGAAAGATTGGCATCATTCCAACAAGCCAGGATCTGATAGAGAAAAGTCACAGCATAAAGAGTACCACTATGAAGCCCTTTTAACATGAAGTAAGCAGGGTCTGAACATGTAAAAATATAAATTACATGAAATGAAAATAGATGCTTCTTCAACTGTGTTCTGATTTCGATCCAGCTATTGCAAATGGACCAATCCTTCCTCACCCTAATTATCCAAGTCCACAGAAATATAATTTTATTTCGACAAAGATTAGAAAGTGAAAAGTAACTCAAAAATCAAGTAGTCCAGATCAGTATAAATTTGCCATAAAAAATTTAATGCTGATATCTACTATTCCCCCAAAGCAAAACCCCAAAAAAAAAATGAATATATCAGTGAAAAATTAAAAATAAGAAAAATAAATCGAACATTAACCAAGCCTCAAATGAAACCTTAAAGTGAAGAAAATGATCCAAAAAAATTAGCAAAAAAATAGGAAAGAATTGATACTTGGATGGAAATGGAGAAGAGGAGACGAGAGAGTACTACAAGAAAATAGGCTATTAGCGATGATAATTAGCGACGGCTAATTTGCCATCACTAATAATACTTTTTACCAACAGCTTTTGATGATGAAAAAGAAATCGATCATTAAAAGATAAAAATTATTTGCAACGGTATTTTTTAATTAACGATAGCGTAGCTGTCGCTATAAAAGAGTATTAGCGACGGCTTTAGCAACAACAATATAGCCATCGCTAACAACCTTTTTTATGTGACAAAAGATAAAAATTATTAGCGATGACTTTTTTTTATCATTAGTGACGACTTTGCCGTCGCTTTAAGTATTAGCGATGGGGTTTCACTGTCGCTAATACTATGCCTTAAATACTGTTTGGGATCTCAGATTTCCACCGCCACCCCCCTTTTTCCCCACCTTCGATCACCCTCTTCCCCCATCCTCCCACCGTCCGACCTCCGTGAGCCCTCGGCCTTCTACCGTCTAGCTTCCTTAAGCCCTCGGCTTCCTGCTGTTCTGCTTCCCAGAGCCTTCGGCATCCCATCGTCCGACATCCCTGAGCCCCTGGCCTCCCCGTGCCCCTGGCTTCCTCGAGCATCGGACCTTTGATCTAGCATCCCTGTGCCAGATCTGGCTTCCCCGAGCCCCAGCATCCCCCTTTCTTACCCCAGTGCACCACCAGACCCCATCCCGACGCCCCTGCCTTCCCCTACCATCCCTGCCTCCCCCATTTTTCCCTCACCCAGGGCTCCCCCTTTCTTCCCCCACCATCATCCCCGTGCTGGATCGGCTGACCCCGCGCTAGATTTGGCATCCCCTGCCTCCCCCCTTCTCCCTCCCTCCTTCTTCCTCCCCCTCTTCTTCCTTGCCTCCCTGCTCTTCCCTAGCCCGCAGTCCCTTTACCGCCTGTAGTTTGGCCTGGTGAGTATTAGCAACGATGGTGGCGATGGCGCCATAGCCGTCGCCAAATACCATTATTTTTAATTTTTTAATATTTAAATTAATATTTATTAGATTTAGTTAAATTAGATTTAATATTTAAATCAAAATAATAATATTTAATTAGATTTAGTTAAATTAAATTTAAATTAATATTTATTAGATTTAATATTAAATTAATAGTATTTATTGAGGAAAAAATTTTCGCACAACGTTCACAGAAATTTGTAGATTAGTTCTACAAATTGGTAAGCATCCATTGTCATTTTATATGTTTTAATTTTTTTCAATTTGTTCTTTTTATAAGATGCAGGTCATGCAAGGAGGAGAATTCATATCTAAGAAGCTACGACCATTGGGTTATGGGCCAATAAAATATGTTATATATTATAATAACGGTAATGTAAATAGTTTTAAATTTTACATCCAACGATATGGATATCATAAGAGTGTAATGAACAGCGGTGTTTGTGTAAAGGATAGCTGGTGGGAAGAGGCAGAGTATGACTATTATAGAATTCTTGAAGAAGTGAACAAGTTGACCTATTTTAAAGGTAATAGTGTCATTCTATTTAAGTGCCAATGGTTTAATAACAAGCATGGTATAGAGGTTGATTCATGACATGGGCTTGTTAAAATCAAATATGGATCAAAAGTATATGTCAATGAGCCATTTGTGCTAGCTCAACAAGCTGTTCAAGTTTATTATACTCCTTTCCCATCAAGAAAGAGAGGAAGAAAAGAATGGTGGACTATGCAAAATTAAATCTTGAACTGTTCATACATACTCAAAGAAGAAGAAGAATTTCATTTATCAGAATACTTTTGTGAGGATGAAACATCTAGAGTTCATCAGTCTTTTATAGATGCAGAGTTGGATGCTCTGGGTTTTCTCCTATGTGATGGCCAATATGAGGAGGTAGATCACTTTGAGTTTGTTTTAAAAGATAATCTTATCCAAGAAAGAGAAGACAAGAAAGAAGATGAAGAAGTAGAAGAAGAACACTACAAGAATATTGTATATTAGTTATGGTATTAGTGATGGAAAAAGATTCCAGCACTAATAACACCACTTAGCCATCAAAAAAATCGATAAAAAATTTTGTCGTCACTAATACTATTAGCAATGATAATTTAATTACTAGTGATTGTAAAAGTCATCGCTAACAGTGTTTAAATTTTTTATAATATATAAACATAAAATAATTATTAGCGACGGTGAATTGAAGTTATTAGCGATGAAAATTTTATCGTCGCTAATAATTTTTAAAAAAAATTTAAATAATAATTTAAAAAAATATTTTTTTAAAAAATATTATTAGTGACAAAATTAATGATGGTGATGCTTTTCTACTGCTAATAATCTAGAAAATAATTTGGATTCAATTCGAATCCGATTCGAATCCAATTCGAATCCGATTCGAATGTAATTCAAAATTCTGTTAAATCTAATTTAATTAGAATTTGAATCCAAATCTTACTTAGATTGTAAAATCTAATTATCTTCAAATTAAGTTAAATCTAATTAAATTAAATTAAATTTAAATTAATTAAGAGAAAATAATTTTCAATTTGAGTTCAATTTGAATCCGATTCGAATCTAATTCAAAATTCTGTCAAACCTAATTTAATTAGACTTTGAATCTAAATTTTAATTAAATTATAAAATTTAATTACTCTTAAATTAAGTTATATCTAATTAAATTTAATCTGATTTAAAATAATTAGGAGAAAATGGTATTCAATTTGGATTCAATTCAAATCCAATTCAAATCTGATTCGAATCCAATTCAAAATCCTGTTAAACTTAATTTAATTAGACTTTGAATCTAAATTCTACTTGAATTATAAAATCTAATTAGTCTCAAATTAAGTCAAATCTACTTAAATTAAATCTAATTTAAATCAATTAAGACTTGATCTATGATTCAATTCGAATCCAATTCGAATCTGATTTGAATCCAATTCGAAATTCTGTCAAACCTAATTCAATTAGACTTTGAATTCAAGTCCTATTTGGATTATAAAATCTAATTAGTCTCAAGTTAAATCAAATTTAATTAAATTAAATCTGATTTAAGTCAATTAGAACTTAATCCATACTTCAATTTGAATCCAATTTGAATGCAATTCGAATCCAATTCAAAATCTTGTCAAACCTAATTCAATTATGCTTTGAATCCAAATTCTACTTGGATTATAAAATCTAATTAATCTCAAATTAAGTTTAATCTAATTAAATTAAATTTGATTTAAATCAATTAGAACTTGATCTATGATTCAATTCGAATCTAATTCAAACCTGATTCGAATTCAATTCAAAATCTTATCAAACTTAATTTAATTAGACTTTGAATCTAATTTTATTTTGATTGTAAAACCTAATTAGTCTCAAATTAAGTCAAGCCTAATTAAGTTACACCTATTTTAAATCAATTAGAACTTTATCCATGATTCAATTTGGATTCGATTCGAATTTATTTCGAAATCTTGTCAAACTTAATTCAATTAGATTTTAAATTCAAATTTTACTTGAAATATCAAAATCCAATTAGCCTCAAATTAAGTCAAATCTAATTAAATTAAATCTAATTTAAATCAATTAAGACTTGATTCATAAATTAATTAAGCTTAAAAATTTAATAAAACCCAAGAATAATTTTTAAACACCCAAAAAAAGAAAAAAAAATTAATATTAAAAAAATTTAATAGTATTAGAGATTGCATTTGTGATGGAATAATTTACCATCACTAATAATTTTTGAAAAAAAATATTATTTTAATTTATTTTAAAAAATTAATATTTAAAAAAATTTAATAGTATTAGCTACAGTGGATGGGTATTAGCGATGAAAATTATTATCGTTAATATCCTAGCACATAAAACAAAATTTTATCAATCGTATTACTGATGGCCGCATTGCTGTCGGTAATTGTCCGACAAAAAATACTCCCAGCCCATCAGAGAAAAAAAAATTTCACGCTCATTCTCCTTCTTCTCTTGAATCCCCTCTCATTCTCCTCATTTTAGGCTTTTTCCCACCTCATCGGTGCCTCTTCCTGATCAATGGCGACCCCTCTGCTTGGCACGTCCTTCCTAACATTCTCCACTCCCCATGCATCCTCCTTCTCGATGTTCCGACCCCACTGGTGCCTCCTACGCCGCGACCCCGAGCTCACCACCCCGACTCCACCTCGTCTGCTGTCATCTCGACCTCATCGGTGCCTCCTATGCCACGACCCCGACCCGCGGCCCCGGTCCTGCCTCGTCCGCACCTCCTACACCGCAGCCCCAAGTTCGCCACCCCAACCCTACCTCGCCCTTGGCCACCCCGACCCCATCGGTGCCTCCTATGCCATGGCATTGAGCCAGCCACCCCAGCTCTGCCTCGCTCGCGACCGCCCCGACCCCACTGGTTGGACCCTACGGCCCCTGCCCCATCGGTCTCCCCATGGCCCCATCCCTATCAGCCTAATTATGCGGCCCCTGCTTCGCTGCCTCCAGGCCGTAGCCCCGACCCCTGCGGTCTCTGTCCCACGGCCCCATCCCCACACCAGCATGCCTACTATTGTAAGTATTAGCGATGGCATTAGCGATGGCTAGTGTTGTCTAGTAGCTGCACAAGGATCAAAAGCTTATGTCAATGGGCCATTTGTACTAGCTGCACAAGCTACTCAAGTATATTATACTCCTTTTCCATCAAGAAAAAGAAGAAGGAAAGATTGGTGGACTATATGCAAAATTAAGTCTCAAGCCATTCATTATGTGCTCGAAGAAGAAGAAGAGCTCCAATTACCAAAATGCTTTTAAGAGGATGAGATAGTAGGAGTTCATCAATCCTTGGATGATGTGGAACTGGATGCTCCAGGAATTCTCCTATGCGAAGATGGCCAACATGAGGAGGTGGATTTAATTGAGATTGTTTTAAAGGACAATCATCCCCAAGAAGGAGAAGAAGAGGAAGAAGAAGAGAAAGAGGTGGAAGAAGAGGAAGAATCGAAAGAAGATTCCAAAGGATACCAAACATCTGAAGAGATCGATGAGTAGTGCTAAGTATATAATTCTTAGATCATTTTAATTACTTATTTTACATCATTTTAAATCTTGCATTGCCATCCATAATTGTATAATTAATTTGATAAATCTATTTATTTTTATTTTCAGAGAGCATACATCATGTCTTTCTGGGGCTGGAGCCACGTCAGCCAAGGATAGAGCTCTCGAGGAGAGAGCGATCATGCGGCCAGCTCGCATGATTCTGCAAGCTCTAACACTTTATATATTATCATTTATATTATTTTATCATTTGTTAACTAATATAACATTCTTTGTATTAGATATTTTGCACTTAGATTCGGAGGATAGGGGGTCACCAGTGACCCCACGGTCGCATGCAGCAGCGACCGCCAGCTCTTAAACGTAGTACTATGGTTGAGGACCTATCCGGCTCCTAGCACCTCTGACTTGATCATAGGATAGAGAGATCATCCATATCTAGAGCCACTCGTAAGTACTACATGCTCAATTAATATGTTTAGAATTTAGTAATTTTAGAGTTAACATTTATTCTTTGAAATTAATTTTGCAGCACATTTAGAGAGCCTTCTACATCTTGTGTCATTATTAGGATCATATACTTATTGATGCAGAAACTAATGAACGAGTTCTCGAGTTGGCCATCGAGAGCTCGTGATGCAGTCTAGGAGATATTTTTGGTAAGTCAAAACTAGTTTAATTTTTAAATTTATGGTACATTGATATTTTAATTACATATTAATACATGCTTGCTTCTATCTTGTAGGAGTACTATCGATCCGAAACTCCCCATGATGAGGAGGCTGGCCATCGGACCTTCGAGAAGGTGGCCACATGGAGGCTCTGAGATGGCCTCTATAGCCTCAGGTAGTCTGCCATCCAACACACCGTTTCTCAGTCACCGTCGAACTGGAGGTCCTTCATGGATCACTAGATACAGACGGACATATGACAGGCTCTCTGTGACTAGTAGAGCAGTGAAGAGTACTTCAATAGGTGGCAGAGGGCCCAATCGAATTGGACCGTCCAATAGGATCCGATCAGGCAAACGAGCAGCTCGATCAGCACACATGTTGTGGCTGATAGATTGGTAAGAAATCTATACCAAAACTCTTCACTAAAATTGTAAAAACTCTTCTATGCATGCTTTAATTAATTTAATTTTATTATTTACTTATTGTAGACATGATAGTTGGATCGTCCACCAGATCAGCTGTAGTTGTGGTGGGCCACACACCAGTTTAGGAGGACTAGTGACTATTTAGATTCTACATCACAATAGATCGCGGTAAGAACTTCAAACTTTATTTACTAATTAAGTTGTTACAGGATCTGATTTTTATATTAGAACTAACATATTTCTAAACTATGCAGATGCATTATGTGGCATACGCTATTAAGAGGTACGATGATGACCCATCTTCTCAGCCCCCTTTGACCTTGAGGAATGGCTCAGCACCATCGAGGGAGTGAGTAAGAGCTGGGTCATAGAATTCGACCACAGCTTCAACCCTCCACCAGCTCGATACCTTTTGGCATCTTTATAGGCCTCGACGATCCAGACATGGAGCAATATGCACATGGAGGAGGTCATGTAGAGGCATCTGAGCCAGTGACCTCAGAGCTTCCTTGATGCCATCCGTGATACGATCGTGAAGCTTCTCCAAGATCCACAGCTACACGATCGACTTATTGAGAATTATGTCCTAAAGTTAATCATTTGATGATTGTGCTAATTATAAATGTATATGAATTGATCATTAATAAAAATTATTTGGTTTATTCATCATAAGGGTATATCATCTTTAGAATTCCTATATTGTGATGAAGTCTTTAGGATCATTTTTGATCGATAAAAGAGGATTTATCATGTGGTCCTTAAATTTATTCACGACCAAATGATATGCTATTACTAAGATGATAGCGATAATCAAGTATAAGTCGTTGTGTGCTATATGTGTTGGTTATCCTCATAAATCAATAGTGTGGAGACACTGGTATGGCATATAAGTGAGATGTAGAGTACATCTTATTGAACGTGACCAACTGCAAAGCACTTTGCTATTAAGAATAGCTCGCGAAGGGTATGGGTATAAGTGTCCCTCCGATCGAAGATCACCACGGTGACTTGCAAGTAATTCACTGTGCTTTGATGTCGAGCTATCTGAATTTTTATTTCAGTGATGAAAGATTTCTAGACACAGTCAAGTACTCATAGTAATCAGTGTGTGAGTCAAGATAGAATTGATCCCTTCGATTTCAGGAGTTAATGCATCAGTGTATTTTAATTTAGTAAAATCTAGACCTGGATAATCCATGTGATGGATTTAAAAGATTAAAATATAATGTGGGTGATTTTTTCAGGATTGACAGTTAAATCTTAGGTCACCTTGAGTATTAGGGTCAAAAGGATAAATTTGTACAGTAATCATATGTCAGTCGGTTCTTGAATATTGCTTTACAATCATTCGATCTATCCGAACATCAGGTTCTATTGCTAGATGGTTACATCGATTAGTTCAGAAATTTATTTCTATGCTACTGACTTAGGTTCGAACCTATGGGATCACACTCAAAAAAAATTTCTGACTGATCATGTGGCTGATCGATAATTGAAAATTATTCAAGGGTGTAATCATCAATTCGATTGATGGTTAACCTTATGCAAAAGTTACAAAGAATTAATTCGCTAAGGATTAGTGAATTATTAAAGGATTAATTGGCAATTAGATTGCTGATTAGCTCAATTTAATTGAGCAATAAGATTTGAATCAAGTCTAATTGAATTAGATTCAATTAGGTTTGAACCCATTAGGTCATTAGATGATCTAATCGTTAAGGCAGATTAGTTTCTAATTTGATTAGGACTTGAGTTCAATTAATTTCTAATTGGATTAGGATTTTATTGAGGAGATTGAGTTCCTAATTTGATTAGGTCTTCTCCTCTTATTGGATGCAATCAAATCTGATTTGATTGGGATCCAATTAAAGTAATAAATGAGAGTCCCATTGGTCATGGACTCTATCTCTTCTCCCTTTGTGCGCATGCCAATATGAAGCTGCACCCTCTTTGTTTTAGCGTGAAATCTTTCATGCTGAAAACCTTTCATGGACACCCCTTGTCGCCCCTTCTTTCTCAATGCCATATTGATAATGGTTAGGTGGTTTCCTTTTAAGTTTGAATCCTTATTTGATAAGGATTGGATTTCATCTAAGATAGATATGACCTAACTACCTTGGATGCCCACCTTTCTTGGAGACTTCTTTTGTGCAACAAAAGGAGGAATGTGGACAAGAAAAATTAGATGAGGATCTAATTTACCATGAGAAATAATTTGGTAGGGCATGAAATAAAGAGAAGGGCATCGCATCCTTCTATGGTGTGTAATAAGGGGAGATGGTCTCCTCTTATGGGTGGACTTCTAGTTGGCGTTGATTTTTGCTTGTGGCACCATCTCCTAAACCCTAACCCTCTTTTCATAAATAAGGGGTCTAATAGTTGGATGCCCAATACATGAGAGAGATGAGAAAGAGAGAAAATTGAGGAGAGGGGTCTCCTTTTGGGGTAGTGGGATTCTACCATGGTGCTAGGTTTTTGTGAGAGAAGAAAATAGAGAGAAAGAGTTCTCCCTTCTCTTCTCCTTAAAACCTCCTCTTTCAGAACCTCTTATTCCTCGATGAGCATTCTTTTTCAATCTCTAAAAGAGTTCAATAGATTTGAAGGAAGGATCCAGATCAGCCAGCAAGATGGTCTTCACGTGAGCTAGCCTCTTGAGGAGGCCGATCAGATCGAGGCTTCAAGTAGACTTGTCGTAGAGGTGAAAATATTATGTGGCTACGAGCAACTAGTGAAGACTTTCTTTACCACATTTATCAGTAGCGACGATCATCGATCCGTACTCAGATATCGAGTTTTGAATTTTGATAGATATAGTTTGATCTACTGCTTACATCCATGCATGCAGATTTTATTTTTAGATTTTAATATGTCACATATCATATCATAGATTATAGAGTAGGTTGATTTAATGATTAGATCATATGTATGTTTGATTAATATGATTAATCTAGTTGCTTTTCACTATAAGTTATTTTTAAAAATTTTTGAAATACATGCATGAAATTGCCTATGATTTTCTTCAGTGGTATCAGAGCCACATTCGTTATGAGATAATTATGTATGCATATTAGATCTAAAATTTAAATTAATTTAGATTTGATATTTGATATCTTAGATCTGAATTGATTTATTAATTAATCACACAAACAGAGATTAAAATTGTTTTAATCTCCTGCCTTAAGGCTTACCCCTTACAATAAAAAGTTATTCTAGTTTGTACTGATTTTTGATAAAATCTGATTTTATTTGATGTATGTGATGTTTTTAATCTAATTTAGATGTGATCTAATATTGTGATCAGATTTGATATGAATTAGATTAGATCTAAATTTTTACATATGTGATATGTGAGTAGATTAGATGATCCGATTAGCAAGTACTTAGATTGGATTAATCATCAAGCCATTCAGTCATAGGAGCAAGAAGGGTTTAAAGGTCCTCTCTTTCCATTCGATGGGATGCTCTTATGGCATGTAGGGGTGCTATGTGATTAAATCCATGAAGACGAAAGCAAAAGAAAGAACTTTTTTTTTCTGTAAAATCTTAGATTTTGAAATTTAGATTTATTGTATGTGATACAAAAGATAAGTTGCATGAAAAGTAAAATATCTAATCTATATAATTAAAATTATTTTAATCATAAAAATTAAATATAAAATTATAAAATATTTAGATATGATCTAAAAATCCGTTCATGATTGATTTTATTTCAGATTAACATAATTTTTCATCTCTAAAACTCTTTGAAACTTGTTGGCACGCTGACTGAGCCGACTCAGCCTCTGATTTAATCGGCTCAGTGTTGACTGTGCTGATCTAGTTGCCTCAGGTGGAACAATAACAGTTATCGTTCATCATCAGTTAGTCGATCAAGTAGCAGAGTTAGTCGACCCACTGAGGTGAGTCGGCTCAGTCCATGGCTAAGCCGACTAAGTTTTAGAAAAAAAAATATTTACATTAAATCAAGTAAAATATTTACAAATTAAAATTGTTCCAAACTTAAAATCTTAACCCATGTTAAATTCAGACTTAATTGAAAATTAAAGGTAGAATTAATTGGATCTAGAATTGTGAATTAAAGATCTAATACATCTTTCATAAAATAGAGGGTGGCATGGGTTAGCTCCATAGGTTCTCTTAATTGGGTTAGAGCTATGGTTAGAATCAAAGAAAATATGGACAAATTGGAGAAAATAATTAAATCTAACCAAAAATTATATTAAATTAAATCAAAATTTCTCTAGAACCAATACAATAGTTGTAGTTGGTCAAAGTTCATGTCTTTGATTAGACCAAGATGGACCTTGATTGTGGCTTCATAGTCGAGCCTGAGATCTTTGGTAAACCTAATTGAAACTAATGAACTAATTGGTGTCTAAGATAAGATCGACAGTCTTGATTGGTGGTCATTAATTGGGAGCTAATCGTATAGATTGAGTCTATGACGAGTTAATGGCATATCCCTCCCACCGATCTCACTTACCTGATTGATGTGGTTAATTAGCTTTTGATTCGGTTTCTAATTGACTCGTGCAAAACCCATGCTACATAGGTTGATCAGTATGACTAATTTAGGTGCCTGGACCTGCTTAAATCTGATCGTCTTTGATCTGACTTAGTGAAATCAGTGAGAGGATTGTGATTAGCTGGTCAAATCTCTTCTCTTAATTAATTCTTAAATCTTCTAAATTATTAAGTCCTTAAAATAATGATGTTATGGAGATAACAAAGTCATAGCCTTCTATTAAGTTGGATGATAATGGATCCATTAGTTGGATGATTATTAGACGGCTCAAAGGATTGGTGCTTATTTACTATTAAAATTATCATTCATAATATGATGACTCGATCGAATCTCTCTAACGGTGGTCAGGTTGGTCAACCAAAGTCGAACCTGATCATTTGTTAGTTAGATTTTTGAGTATGATCATATTAATGGTTGTACCTAACCAAATATTTCAGTGGAGGTCAAAGCCTACTGTTAGGAATCTGGAGTAAAATCAATTATTAAAAGTTGTTTGGTGAAATAATTATTTAAGAATCTATCCATAGATGCACATGGGTGGGCCGATCAAAGTTGGGCTCATGTGCAGTCTGTGTGGATTCTAGTATCCGCTAAAGAATTAAAGTAATTCCTCGAATTGAAGGTAGAGGCTATCAATTTGTATAAAATAGTGAAAGAATTTTTAGACTAAAGTCCAAATCTTTAGGCTTAATCAAATCATATACATAGAGATCTTGTATTTTTCTTTCAGTTATGGCTAGTAATCTGTTGCTCCGCTCACTGTTAGATAGTAACAAACTTAAAGGACCCAACTTCGATAATTAGTATTGAAAGTTGTAGATAGTTTTAGAGTACGAAAGGATCTTGTACATGATTATGGTTTTAGCACCTGATATTCTCACATCCAACACACGTGATGCAATCAGAGGTACTTATCAGAAGTAGCTAAATGATTGAATCATGGTGCGGCACATTATGAGGGCAGCAATGATGACAAATTTAATTGAAAATTCAAGGATGCTCAACCGAAGAAAATCTTTCAAAAATTGAAGGACTTCTTTGGCACCTCTAAGGATGTGTCTTCAACGGGGTGTCAGTTCTTTAAGAAAGAAAAGAAAAAGAAGGTGCAAGTGAGTCATGCTTGGACTGAGGAGCCCAAACTGACAAAGAAATCTAAGGTTAACCCGAGTTTGGTAGAGTCTCTTGACTCAAATAGGCTAAAAAAGAAAAATCAACAAATGATGGCCGGACAAGATACTTATATGATAATGCCTTGTAATTTTTTTATCTGTGATACTACTATCTGGGTATTGTATACCAGAAGTTCATATTTGTAATTTGTTATAAGAACTTCAGATTAGTAGAAAATTTGAAAACAACAAGAGATTTTTAAATATTGGAGATGAAAATCTGTTTCATTTCTGGCTTTAGAAATTATCGAGCTTATTTTTAATCCAAATAATATCATTTTAGTGATTGTCACTATTGTCCATTTTTAATGTATGTAGCTTCTATAGGGCTTTTGGCCAAGGACAGATTTATATTATCAATATAAAATAATTTTTGTGTTATCATTATGAATGATGTCAAAAATCATGCATGAACAACTGAGAAATGCCATTTACACAACCTGTTAGTATAATGTATACAACAAATAAACTTCTTAAAGTAGATAATGTCATGGATACTTATCTTCGGCATTGTAGACTCAGGCATATAACAAGAATAGGATGAACAGGTCAAATTAAGAGGGTATCCTCGAAGTCAATGATTATGAATCATTGTCGGCCTATTAGTCTTGTCTTCTTGAAAAGATGACCAAGTCACCTTTTATTGAAAAAGATAAATGAGCCAGTGATATTCTGTGTCTAGCACATACTGATGTATTGGACCTATGAACGTGAGTGCCATAAATCTGAATCGATTAAAATATTTAAACAATCCTGCAATCAAATAGAGAAACAAACTAGGAAGAGTATTAAAATTCTTCAATTAGATCGAGGTGGAGAATACCTTTTTGATGAGTTATTTAATATATCTAGAAGAGAATGAAATTCTCTCTCAATGTAATCGAACCTTGTTAGACATGATTTGGTCTATGATAGGGTTTATAAGTCTGCCAATCTCCATTTGGAGTTATGCACTTAAGACTGCTTGTCTTGTTCTGAACTGGGTTCTGAGCAAATTAGTCGCAAAGACACCATATGAGATATGGACTGGACGTAGGTCGATGCTCTCTTACCTTAGGATCTGGAGGTGTTCGATTTGTGTCAAGCATCTGTAGACCGATAAGTTTGGACCCTGATCCGATAAGTATTATTTTGTAGGATATCCCAAAAAAATTAGGGGATATTACTTCTACCTTACAAAAGTACAAAAGTTGTTTGATATTCTTTTTAGAAAAAAAGATTTCTTGGTGAAGGAACTAATGCCACTAAGGTTGAACTTATGTAGTTTCACAAGTAAAAGAACTGACATAATCTAGTAAATTTATAGAATCAAATTTGATCAAATCAAATCTGTAACCCATTATAGAGGCACCATTAAGAAGATCCGATAGAATACCATGTCAGCCAGATAGATACTATAGTTTCTAAGTGGGATGTGATCCTATTGAGCTTGATCAGAATAACGAGGATCCGATTACCTATATGGATGCTACACAGAGGTTCAACTCCAATTAGCAACTTGAAGCAATAAAGTCTGAAATGGAGTCCATGAAGGTTAACGGTGTATGGACGCTCATTGATCCACCTAAAGGGGTAAAATGCATAGGGTGTAACTGGATCTTCAAAAAAATTAGAGGTGCATATGGAAAGGTGGAGACATATAAAGCCTGTCTGGTTGTAAAAGGGATATCATCAACATTATAGTATTGACTATGATGAGATGTATTCTTCTATGGCAATGCTAGGTATCTCAAAGTTAGAACATGTATTTTGATATGTGATCAGAATGTATGGCTTCGTTGAGAATGAAAAAAATCTTATATATAAAAATGGGTTAATAATTCTCTGAGTGTATTTCTTATTTTGTATATGGATGGAATTTTTTTAATCGAGAATGATATTTCTTACATTACAGAGAATAAAGATTTCACCATCATCACTGTTCTCCATGAAGGACTTGAAAAAAGCATCATATATCCTAGGGATGAAGATCTACAGAGATAGATCTTAGAGGTTGTTTAGATTATCCCAGTCCACATACATTGATACCATGCTAAAGTGGTTCAGCATGAAAAATTTTAAGAAAGGCTATCTTCCGATAGGCTGTGAAATTTTTCTCTCGAAGAGGGGTTATTCAACAACTCCTCAAGAGAGAGTGCATATGAATAGAATTTGTTCTATTATGTAGGCCATCACATATATGATATCGAATGTGGTATACTTACTAAGGGTAGTAAGTAGATACCATTTTGATTTGAGTGAGGACCACTGGAAGGTCATTCTTAAGTATTTAAGAAATATTAAGGAACAGTAGCTCGTTTATGGAGAATCTGACTCAAAATTTATGGGGTTTATAAACTCTAGTTTTTAGTTAGATCATGATGATGGCAAGAGCGTGTTGAGATACAATTTTATCCTAAATGATAGAGCAATCTGCTGAAAAAATTTTGAGCAGAATACTGTAGCCAAATCCTTTTGCGAGACACTGTAATGCAGTATTTGATGCTACCACAGAAGCTGTGTGGTTGTGAAAGTTTATTAGTGAGCTCGAAGTGGCATCTTCCATTGATGGTCTTGCTGTACTATATAGCACTGGAGCCATAACTCAAGCCAAGAAATCAAAATCCTATCAGCTTATCGAGTACATTCTGCATCGCAACCACCTTATCCGGGAGATCGTGGATCGAGATGACATCGACGTTTAGAAGATCGATGGAAAGGAGAACCTGACCGACCCATTTACTGAAGCCTCGATATCAAGGAGTTCAATGATTATAAATTAGAGATGGGTATAAGATACTATACTGATTGGCTTTAGTCTAAGAGGGAGTCATTGAAAATTATGTCCTAAAGCCAATCGTTTGAGGATTGTGTTAATTATAAATATATATGAATTGATCATTAATAAAAGTTATTTGATTTATTCATCACAAAGATACATCTTCTTTAGAACTCCTGTGTTGTGATGAAGTCATTAAGACCACTTTTGATCAATAAAGGAGGATTTATCATACGGTTCTTAAACTTGTTCATCATCAAATGATATGCTATTACTAGGATGATAGCGATAATCAAGTGTAGGTCGTTATGTACCATATACGTTGGTTATCCTCATAGCCAAATATGTGGATATACTGGTATGGCATACAAGTGAGATGTAAGAGTATGTCTCATTGAACGTGACCAACTGTGGAGTACTTTGCTGTCAAGAGTAGCTCGCGAAAGATATAGATATAAGTATCCTTCTGATCTGAGATCATCATGGTGACTTGCAAGCAACTCACTGTGCTTTGATGCCGAACTACCTAAATTTTTAATTCAGTGACGAAAGATTTTTAGGCACAGTCAAGTACTTGTGGTAGTCGGTGTGTGTGTCAAAATGGAATTGACCCCTCCAGTTTCAGGAGTTATTGCATCAGTGTATTTCAATTAAGTAAAATCTGAATTCGAATAATCCATGTGATGGATTTGAAAGATTAAAATATAATATGATTAATTTTTTCAGGATTGATGATTAAATCTTAGGTCACTTTGAGCATTAGGATCAAAGGGATGAATTATACGATAACCATACGTCAATAGATTTTTGAAAGGTACTTTGCAATTATTTGACCTATTCGAATGTCGGATCTCATTGCTAGATGGTTACATCGATTAGTTCAAAAATTTATTTTATACTATCGGCTTAGGTTTAAACCTATGGGGTCATACTCAAAAAAAATTTCTAATTGATTACATGGCTGATCGTCAATTGAAAATCATTCAAGGGTATAATCATCAATTCGATTGATGGTTGACCTTATGCAAAAGTTATAAATAATAAATTTGCTAAGGGTTAATAAATTATTCGAGGATTAACTAGTAATTAGATTACTGATTAGCTCAATTTGATTGAGCAATGAGATTTGAATTAAGTCTAATTGAATTAGATTCAATTAAGTTTGAACCTATTAGGTCATTAGATGATCTAATCGCTAAGGGAGATTAGTTTCTAATTTGATCAGGACTTAGATTCAGTTAATTTCTAATTAGATTAGGATTTTATTACGGAGATTGGGTTCTTAATTTGATTAGATCTTCTTCTCTTATTGGATGCAATTAAATTTGATTTGATTGGGATCCAATTAAAGCAATAAATGAAAGTCCTATTGGTCATGGACTCTGTCCCTTCTCCCTTTGTGCACACGCCAATGTGAAGCTGCACCCCCTTTGCTTCTATGTGAAATCTTTCACATTGAAAACCTTTCACGCACACCCCTTGTCACCCCTTCTTTCTTAACGCCATATTTGGATAATGGTTAGGTGGTTTTGCTTTAAGTTTGAATCCTTATTTGACTTGGATTGGATTTCGTCTAAGATAGGTATGACCTAACTACCTTGGACACCCACCTTTCTTGGAGACTTCTTTTGTACGACAAGAGGAGGAATGTGGGCATGGGAAATCAGATGAGGATCTGTTTTATCATGAGAAACAATCTGGTAGGGTGTGAAATAAGGAGAAGGGCATCGCATCCTTCTATGGGTGTGTAATGAGGGGAGATGGTCTCCTCTTGTGGGCGAACTTCTAGTTGGTGTGGGTATTTGCTTGCAGCGCCATCTCCTAAACCCTAACCCTCTCTTCGTATATAAGGGTTCCAATAGTTGGATGCCCAATACATGAGAGAGATGAGAAAGAGAGAAAATTGAGGGGAGGGGTCTCCTCTTAGGGTAGTGGGATTCTGCCATGGTGCTAGATTTTTGTGAGAGAAGAAAATAGAGAGAAAGAGTTCTTCCTTCTCTTCTCCTTAAAACATCCTCTTCCATAACCTCTTATTCCTCCATGAGCATTCTTCTTCAACTTTTGGAAGAGTTCAAGAGATTTGAAGGAAGGATCTAGATCAGCGAGCAAGATGGTCTTCGCACGAGCTAGCACTCCCGAGGAGGCCGATTAGATCGAAACTTCGAGTGGACTTTTTGTAAAGATCGGACATATTGTGCGGTTGCGAGCAACTAGCGAAGACCTTCTTTATCACATTTATCAGCAGCAATGATCGTCGATCCATGCTCAAGTATCGAGTTCTAAATTCAGATAAATGTAGATTTGATCTACTGCTTACATCCATGCATGTAGATTTTATTTTTATATTTTATATATGTCATATATCATGTCATAGATCTTAGAGTAGGTTGATTTAATGATTAGATCATATATATGTTTGATTAATATGATTAATCTAGTTACTTTCTGCTACAAATTATTTAGAAAAAATTTTTGAAATACATGCATCGCCTACAGTTTCCTTCATGGCTGGATTTGTTGTCTCGCCATCACATCAGATAATTATATTACTAAATCCTTTTAATTATTTTAAGTTTTCATATTTAGAAGCTTCATATATTTAGGTTTGAGTCCAAAAAAGAAATTTAGGAGCTAAAAATTTAATCTAACCATTTAATCGATGGATCGAAAGTATTTATAGCTCCGTATCATCGAATAAAATTTATAGAAATAATCTATTTGAGAATCGAAAGAGTATATCGAAAGATACACCTCCGTATCAAAATTTACTAATATTATTTTATTTTTTTTATTACGGGATGCTGGGACATCCGATTCTCATCCATCAGCTGCTGGAGGGAGCAGGAGGAGGATCGAATCTAATTTTTTTTATGCATTATATTTTTTTGGTATTGCTTGTAAAAAATATATAATTAATATTTTTAATATAATATAATTGGTTTTTAATTTTTGATTATTATATTATCTTTGAATTTTAATTATAGCAAGTATTAGAAACCATAATTCATTATGATTAATTAAAATAAAATTTTAAAATTATTATTATTTTTTTAAAAAAATTAATTATTAGTAACTATATTAGCAATAAAAATGTCATACTTTTTAGCGATGATATTAGCGATGATAATATCGTTGTTAATATTTTTAAAATTTTTAATTTAATTTAAATTTTTTTTAAAAAATAGAGACGATATTAGCGACAGTATTATTGATCGTTAATAATTATTAGCGATGACATTAGCCATGAAAATACTATCACTAATATATTTTAAAAGAATTTTTAAAAATTTAATTTAAAAATTAAAAAATAATTAGTGATAAAAAAATTCCATCACTAAAGCTGTCACTGATTGCCTTATTAACGACAGCTATGGTTTCTATCACTAATAAAGATATTTAGTGATTAAATTTTTTTAGATTAGCTGTTACGAAGGAATTAGCGACAGCATGTAGACTATTAGTGATGATAACTAGCTGTCGCTAATAGTCTGAATTCTTATAGTGAGAAAGAATCAGATGAAGAATTTGAAGGATACCGAACATCTGAAGAGGTCAATTTGTAGTGCTTTTCGAAGCCCCACCTCTTTTTTCTTGAACTTTTCTTCCAAGTCCAAGCACCTCTGAGCAACGACCTCCACCTAGGTATCCAAGCCCTTATCTCTCAGCAACAAACTTTTGGTATCATTTTATTTCTTGCATTGCCTTGAATTATTTTAAATACTTGTCATACATCATTTTAAATCTTGCATTACCATCCATAATTGTATAATTAATCTATGAATCTATTTACTTTTATTTTTAAAGATTATAGATCATATCTTTCAGAGATCAGAGTTGTCACAGTCGAGAAGAGAGCTCTCATGCAGTCAGCTCATATGGTTTTGTACCATATATACCACATGATAAATCTAGTACTTTAGATATTTTTTTATATTATTTTATCCCTTATTATCTAATATAATATCTTTTATGATGTCTTGATTCTCTCAAATTCAAATGACGTGGGGTCACCAGTGACCCCACAGTCACACAGAGTAGCATCCGGCTCTTAGAGTCAGTGGTGTGATAGAGTATCTATCTGGCTCACGGTACCTTCGACTCGATTGGAGGATAGAGAGCTCTTCCACATTCAGAGCTGCTCATAAGTACTATATTTTTACTGAATATGTTTAAAATTTAGCCATTTTAGAGTTTAATATTTATTATTCAAAATCAATTTAGCAGCATATTTAGAGAGTCTGGGGTGCCTTGTGTGGTTATCAGGATCATTTGACGATTGATGTCGGGGCTGGTGAATGAGTTCTCCAACTGACCATTACGGGCTCATGATACAGCCTGAAAGATATTCCTGGTAAGTCAAAGGTATTTAATTTTTAAATTCACGATAGGTTTGTATTCTATTTATTAATACACGTTTGCTTCTACTGTCACGAGTACTATCGATTCGAGACTCCTCAAGATGAGGAGATTGGTCATCGGACCTTCGAAGAGGTGGCCACACGTAGGCTCCGGGATGGGCTGTACAGCCTTAGACAGTCCATCATAGAGCACTCTAGTCCTAGGGATGAAGATCTATAGAGATAGATCTAAGAGGATGATTGGGTTATCTCTGTCCATATACATTGATACCATGCTAAAGTGGTTCAGCATGAAGAAGACATGTACGAGATTGGATGTGGCATACTCCCTTGAAGTAGTGAGTTAATGTCAGTC
This sequence comes from Elaeis guineensis, assembly GCF_000442705.2. Classification (NCBI taxonomy): domain Eukaryota; kingdom Viridiplantae; phylum Streptophyta; class Magnoliopsida; order Arecales; family Arecaceae; genus Elaeis; species Elaeis guineensis. Next base: position 97,846,083 of record NC_026003.2, read on the forward strand.
TAATGCAGATGAGAACTACTGGAAGGTTGTAAAATCATCCTTAAGTATTTGAGAAATACTAAGATCTAGTGGCTCATTTATGAAGAATCTTACTCAAAGCTTGTGGGGTTTATAGACTTTAATTTTCAATCAGATCATGATGACATCAAGAGCATATCGAGATACATTTTATCCTAAATGATGGAGCAATCTACTGAAAAAATTTCAAGCATAACACTATGACCAATTCAATTTGTAACACGAAATATACGCAGCATCTGATGCTGCTAAAAAAGCTATGTGATTGCGAAAGTTCATTGACGAGCGTGGAGTGGCACCCTCCATTGATGGGCCTATCCTACTGTACTGTACAGCATTGGACCCATAGCTCAAATGAAGGAATCGAAGTCCCATTAGCTTACCAAGTAGATTTTGTGTTGCTACCACCTTGTCCGGAAGATCGTAGATCGAGATGTTATCGAGCATTAAAAGATCAACGGCAAAGAGAATCTGACTGATCCATTTACTAAAGCCTCAATATCAAGGAGTTCGAAGATTATAAATAAAAGATGGATATGAGATATCGATTGATTGGCTTTAGTCCAAGTGAAAGTTGTTGGAAATTGTATTCTAACGATAATCGTTTGACAATTGTGCTAATTATAAATATGTATGAATTGATCATTAATTAAAGTTATTTGACTGATTCATCACAAGGTTACATCTTCTTAGTGAACTCCTATGTTGTGATAAAATTTTTAGGACTAATTTGATCGATAAAGCAAGATTTATCGCTTAGTCCTTAAACTTGTTTATGACCAAACGATACACTATTACTAGGACGATAGCGATTATCAAGTGTAGGTTGTTGTGTGCCATATATATTGATTATCCTCGTAACCAAGTAGTGTGAAGACACTGCTATGGCATGCAAGTGAGATGTAAGAGTATATTTTATTGAATGTGACCAACTGCGGAGTACTTTGCTGTCAAGAATAACTCACAAAGGGTATGGATATAAGTGCCTTCTGACCTGAGATTACCATGATAACTTGTAAGCAACTCATTGTGCTTTGATGTCAGACTATCTAAATTTCTAATTTAGTGATTGAAAGATTTCTGGACACAGTTAAGTACTTACAAAGTCGGTGTGTGAGTCAAGATGGGATTGACCCCTCCGGATCAGGAGTTAATGCATACTGTATTTTAATTTAGTAAAGTCTGAGCTCGGATAATCTATGTGATAAATTTGAAAAATTGAAATACAATGTAGATGACTTTTTCAGGATTGATAGTTAAATTCTAGATCACCTTAAGTATTACGGTCAAAGGGATGAATTATACGGTAACCCTACATCATTAGGTTCTTGAATGTTACTTTGTAATCATTCGAGCTATCCGGACCTCAAGTATCATTGCTAGATGGTCACTTTGATTGGTACAAAAATTTATTCTTATGCTACAGATTTAGATTCAAACCTATGGGGTCACATACAAAAGAAGTTTCTAACTGATGATGTGGTTGATCAATGATTGAGAATCATTCAAAGATATAATCGTCAATTCGATTGATGATTAACCCTACGTAAAAGTTATGATAAATAATTTATTAAGTGTTAGTAAATTAATGAAGGATTAATTAGTAACTAGATTGCTGATTAGCTTAATTTGATGGAGCAATAAAGTTTGATCTGATTAGGTTATGAGATGATCTAATCACTAAGGGAGAATTATCCCTGATTTAATTATAACTTTAGTTCAATCAATTCTTAATTAGATTAGGATTTGATTAAGGATATAAGAGCCTAATTAGATTGGGTTTTATTTATTTAATTGGGTCAAACCAAATAAAATTTGGTTTGGGACCAATATGAAAGAACCAAAGAGTCCAAATTGATTGGACTTCTCCCTAATGTCACTCCCTTATCCATTCCATTGATGCTTCTCACAAATTTAGATTTGCATGAAGGTTTCTCACACCATAGCATGCTATTGTTGCTCACTGTCATGGATTTGAATGGGTTTGTTTCATGTTTGAATTTAAAACTTGTTTGAATTCAAGTTTGAAATAAGTTTGGATGAGATCGGTTAGGTTTCAAAATTGGTTTTGAACTAACCTCTTATCCTTATCTATCTATTGTCGCTAATATTGTGATCCAGGTGGTATGTCCAAGGCCCAGGGGACCAAGGCTAAGGCCAAGGTCCATCATTCATGAGGGCTTCATGGAGGCTCTAGGGCTAGTTGGGCCCTAGGTTGAAAGGCTATGGGCCTTTCGGGTTCTTGAGGTCTAGGTTATGTGGGCCTCAAGGGACCAACTCTTTATGGACCAGGTCTGGACCCAGGATAAGTGAGATTAGGTTGAGTCATGGGTATACATGGGCTTGGGTTAACCTAATCTCTCATAGAGTTGGTCAAGAGAGTTTTGGGTTTGGGTCACTTGACCCTGTGTTTATATATACATGTACTTGTATAGGTTTGATTAAGCCAAGGGAATACACGACTCTTTCTTCCAAATCTATCTCTCTCTCTTCTCCCTCTCTCTCCAGCCATTCTCCATGCCCCAGGAGCAAGAAATCTTAGGATTTCTTGCCGCCAGGCCCAAAAAGGAAAGAAAAGCAAAGGAGGCGCTAGCCCCCTCCCCCTTTGTGCCGCCAACCAGATCCCTCTCTCCCTCTCTTGCAGCCACCCAAGCACCAGGTCTAGGATTTGGAATCTCTTGCGAAGAGGTTGATACAAGTCTCTCTCAGATCTGGAGTTGATCTGAGGTCGTTTGAGGTACGGGTGAGATCTCCATCAACAGATCTACAAGAAAGGCTGCAGCAGGACAGATCTGCGAGGTCTGTCTCCATCTATCTTCTTCCTTATCTAGAATATCCCAATTTGAGATCTACAAATTGAAAGACCTCAGTCTAGGTCTGATCTGGTTGGGTACCAGATCTTGAATTTTTTAGAGGTGATTTCAGAGGCGTTCTTCATCTGGAACGAAAGGCTGACGAAGAAGACAGCAACCAGGCTGATTTTATCAAGAGCCTTAGATCATATCCAGAAGTCTCCAGATTTGTTCGTTGCTGGTTCTGCTGCACCCAAGGTCCATGGGAGGAGCCGGGATCATGCTCCAATAGTTGGTATTAGAGCCACGGTGGTGAGGAAGCAGTTTCAAGTGCGAGAAGTTGAAGATCCCAAGTGCTGAAAATTTTCAGCAGGGTACCATCAAGGTATATTCTACACTTCTTGATTTTATATTGCTTGTTTGGCTTGGATCCAGTCATGGACAGCAATATGAAGGTCGATTTCGAGAAGTTTGATGGCAAAAAAAAATTTTTCATGTGGAAAATCTGGGTGGAGGATCTTCTGGTGCAAGCAGATCTGGATCAGGCTTTGGATGAGAAGCCTGAGGGAATGACAGATAGACAGTGGGCATCGTTGAAGAGGAAAGCATGCTCGGTGATTAAAGGATGTTTGACGGATGCGGCGTTGTATTCGGTGCTGGAAGAAAAGACCCCGAAGGGCCTTTAATTGAAGTTGCACATCATGTATATGAGGAAGAATATGTGCAACAAGCTAATGCTGAAGAAGAGGTTGTACAGTCTTCGGATGCAGGAGGGATCTGATGTGATTGGCCACATTCAGAGGTTCGACCAGTTGTGCACGGAGTTGATGAATATTGGGGTGAAGCTGGATGAGGAGGATAAGTTCCTGTTGCTTTTGTGTTTGCTGCCAGGATCATATGACTCTTTGGTGACTACACTGCTCTACGGCAAGAAGACTCTGGAATATGAGGACATGGTCTCGGTGCTGAGGTCTAATGAGCAGAGGAAAAAGTTGACCAGAGATCGGGCTCCCCAGGAGGGTTTGGCAGTAGGGGAGAGGTCAGGTAAAGGCAGAGGCAGAAGTAAGTCCAGGGGGCGGTCCAAGTCCAGAAAGGGAAAGAAAGAGATGAAATGCTTCAAGTGCAACGAGTTTGGGCACTTCAAGCGAGAATGTCCACTATGGAAGAGCAAGAAGGGAGAAAGAAGTGGCTCAGAATCAGTGAGTGTAGTTGCTGGGAAGCAGGTGGAGGATGATCTACTTATGGTATCAGATGGTCACAGGCATTACACAGAGGAGTGGATACTAGACTCTGCATGCTCACATCACTACACACCACACAGGTCTTGGTTTGCGACATACACCAAGACAGATGAGGGATCAGTGACTCTAGGCGACAATCATCCTTGCAAGGTGGCTGGGATAGGGACAGTCAGGGTGAGGATGTTTGATGGGATTGTGAGGACATTGACAAATATAAAACACGTCCCAGAGTTGAAAAAGAATCTAGTGTCACTAGACTACTTGGAGCGCAGTGGATACAGCTTCAGCAGTAGGGATAGAAGTGGAGTACTGAACATCTCCAATGGAGCTATGGTAGTGTTGAGAGGCAGGAGGTTGGACAATAACCTCTATCGCATAGAGAGATCTGTGGTGATCGGAGAGTCTGATGCAGCAGCTGCAGCACAGGACCAGCAGGGGCTTATAGGATGTGGCACTACCGCCTAGGCCACATGGGTGACAAGGGGCTGAGGGAGTTGAGCAGGAGAGGACTCATCTCTGATCTGGAGGATGGTGCTACAGGAAAGATCTGTGAGCCTTGCCAGATGAGAAAGCAGAGGAGAGTTCAGTTCAACATCAGTACAGCCCGCAGTGCAGCCCCTCTGGAGTTAGTACACACGGATGTGTGGGGACCAGCCCCAGTTTCAGCTAGGAATGGGGCCAGATACTTCATGATCCTGATTGATGATTTCTCAAGAAAACTCTAGATTTACTTCATGAGAGAGAAGTCTGAGGTCTTCACCAAGTTCAAGATCTGGAAAGCTGAGGTGGAGAAGGAGCAGGGGAGGAGCGTGAAGTGTCTGAGGTCAGACAATGACAGGGAGTACACCAGCAGAGAGTTTCAGGATTACAGTGAGGAGTGTGGGATCAGGAGACACTTCTCAGTTAAGGGGACTCCACAGCAGAATGGGGTGGCCAAGAGGATGAACAGAATACTTCTGAAAAAGGTACGATGCATGAGGCTGCAGGCAGGGCTTCTTTGGGAGTTCTGGGTTGACACAGTTGACGCAGCGAGTTACTGGTCAATCGGTCACCTCACACCAGGTTGGATGGCAGGCTTCCAGAGGAGGTGTGGTCTGGGAGGACAGTTGGGCTGGGCCATCTACGGGTATTTGGGTGCACGGCCTATGTGTACATTGGAGCTGGTGAGTGGAGCAAGCTAGACGTCAGATCACGCAAGATGGTGTTTTTAGGCTATCCGCGAGGAGTCAAGGATACAGGCTATGGGATCCCTTGGAAAAGAAGGTCGTCATTAGTCAGGATGTGACTTTTGATGAGGAGTCAGTCCTACGGAGGCGAGCAGGCATGGAGGAGCAGCAAGAGCAGGAGGAGGTCCAGCAGGGCGCTGCTGGACAGCTTACCTCTTTTATTTTGCCTCTTGCAGGTACTACTGGAGGATATGACATTCTGGTGGAGAACTTACCTAAGGTGTCTCCACAGGTGGAGAAGACTCGAACGGATGATCGAGGCGGAAAGGTCTCGTAGGAGCGAGCTGGATCGAGGACTGATATCGGTGTTGCCCTACACAAGCCCAAGAGGACCATCAGGCAATCGGACCGATATGGCTTCAAGGAGATGCTGTCATATGCCCTGGTGACAGCGAATGGAGACCCATACACTTATCAGGAGGCTATTGAGAGTCAGGACAGAGAGCGGTGGGTCCAGGCGATGTCCGAGGAGATGCAGTCTCTCCACCAGAACCAGACGTGGCGATTGGTGCAGTTGCCACAGGAGAAGAGGCCCATTGGCTGCAAATGGGTCTACAGTCGCAAGGAAGGGCCTTCAGAGCAGGGAGGTATCAGATTCAAGGCGAGATTAGTGGCCAAGGGATACTTTCAGAAGGAAGACATCGACTTCAGCGAGGTCTTCTCTCCCGTCGTCAGACATACTTCCATCAGAGTGTTGCTGAGCATTGTAGCAGCTCAGGATTTAGAGCTGGAGCAGATGGATATCAAGACGGCGTTCCTCCATGGGCATTTGGAGGAGAGGATTTACATGGAGCAGCCACCCGGTTTCAGGGATCCAGGATCAGAGGAAAATGTTTGTTTGTTGCAGAAGTCGCTGTACGGGCTGAAGCAGTTGCCAAGGCAATGGTACAAGCCGTTTGACTCCTATGTGCGCAACATTAGACTTTCCAGGTGTGAGTTTGATCCTTGTGTTTATGTTCAGTCTCTTGAGGATGGTTTTAGGGTGTTCCTACTCTTGTATGTGGATGAGATACTTATAGCATGTAAAAGTAGGAAGGTTGTGCAGGATCTGAAGGCATCCTTATCTCGAGAGTTTGAGATGAAGGATTTGAGCCCTGCAAGGAAGATCCTAGGCATGAAGATTTTCAGAGACCGAGCCCAGAGGGTGCTGCATCTATCTCAGGAGGGCTACATACAAAAGGTCTTAGAGAGGTTCGGGATGAAGGGAGCAAAGTCGGTGGAGCTGCCACTTGCCGGTCACTTCAGACTCTCGAAGACCATGGCGCCACAGACTGAGGTGGAGGCTCAGAAGATGGAGACGGTTCCTTATGCTTCAGGAGTTGGGAGCTTGATGTATGCGATGGTCTGTTGTAGGCCAGACATCGCTCATGCAGTGAGTCAGGTTAGCAGGTTCATGGTGCAGCCTGGCAGGGAGCACTGGAGAGCTCTAAAGTGGATATTCAGATACCTGACGGGATCAGTTGGAGTTGGTATCTACTACGGACAGCGAGGAGGTGCAGTGGGATACTCTGACATGTCCAGGGAGGCTCAGGGGCTGATTGGCGGTTATGTAGATACTGACTTCGATGGAGATGTGGATACCCGGAGGTCTACGACAGGCTTCATCTTTAGCCTGTATGGAGATCCTATTTCTTGGAGATCGATTTTGCAGCCTATCACGGCCCTATCCACTACAGAGATGGAGTACATCAGACTGACAGAAGCAGCTAAGGAGGCAATTTGGCTGAAGGGTTTGGTGATGGAGATGGGCCTTACTCAGGAGGCCATTAGAGTGTACTTCTATTAGCACAGAACTCAGTCTATCATGCAAGGATAAAGCACATCGACATTCAGTATCATCGGATCAAGGAGCTTGTGGAGGATGGCGAGGTGGAGCTGGTAAAGGTACACACTAAGGAGAACCCAGCTGATGCACTTACGAAGATACTTTCATGGAACAGCTTTCAGAGATGTGTTGAGCTGATTTGCCTGATGGATAGAGTGGAGCTGGTTGAGGCCTTGGGACACCAAGGTGGAGATTGTTGTGATCCAGGTGGTGTGCCCAAGGCTCAGGGGACCAAGGCTAAGGCCAAGGTCCATCATTCATGAGAGCTTCATGGAGGCTCTAGGGCTAGTTGGGCCCTAGGTTGAAAGGCTGCGGGTCTTTCAGATTTTTGAGGTCTAGGTTATGTGGGCCTCAAGAGACCAACTCTTTATGGGCCAGGTCTGGGCCCAGGATAGGTGAGAATAGGTCGAGTCATGGGTGTACATGGGCTTGGGTTAACCTAATCTCCCATAGAGTTGGTCAAGGGAGTTTTGGGTTTGGATCACTTGACCCTGTGTTTATATATACATGTACTTGTATAGGTTTGATTAAGTCAAGAGAATACATGACTCTTTCTCTCAAGTCTCTCTCTCTCTTCTCTCTCTCTCTCCAGCCATTCTCCACACCCCAGGAGTAAGAAACCCTAGGGTTTCTTGCCGCCAGGCCCAAAAAGGAAAGAAAAGCAAAGGAGGTGCTAGCCCCCTCCCCCTTTGTGCCGCCAACCAGATCCCTCTCTCCCTCTCTTGCAGCCACCCAAGCACCAGGTCCAGGACCTAGAATCTCTTGCAAGAGGTTGATACAAGTTCCTCTCAGATCTGGAGTTGATCTGAGGTCGTTTGAGGCACGGGTGAGATCTCCATCAATAGATCTACAGGAAAGGCTGCAGCAGGACAGATTTGTGAGGTCTGTCTCCATCTACCTTCTTCCCTATCTAGAACATCCCGATTCAAGATCTATGAATTGAAAGACCTCGGTCCAGGTCTGATCTGGTTGGGTACCAGATCTTGAATTTTTTATAGGTGATTTCAGAGATATTCTTCATCTGGAACGAAAGGCTGATGAAGAAGACAGCAACCAGGCTGATTTCGTCAAGAGCTTTAGATCGTGTCCAGAAGTCTCCAGATCTGTTCGTTGCTGGTTCCGCTGCACCCAGATCCGTGGGAGGAGCCGGAATCGTGCTCCAACAGCTAACACCTTGAGAAGGTTGTTTTTTGTGTGACAAACCTTCTAATTTTCACCATGAAAGTATTTTTGAGTGTGGGCGTGAAGATTGGGTTTGTTTTGAATTTAAATTCAACTTGAATTTTGAATTCGAGTTCGAATCAAACTACCTTTATCTTTATCCCACCATAACCACTTGTGGACACCAAAAAATAAAAAGGGTTTTCTTTTTGGTGTGCGTGAGAGATAGATTTGAGGGCATGTTTCATCGAGAGAAAGAGCTTCTCCAAAGAAAATTGGGCATGGGCTCTTATGGGGCGTAGGTCATTTGGCATGAAAACCCTATGGTTTTGGTCTAGGATATCGAGAAAAGAGAAAAGTGAGAAGGGAGATTGTCTTTTCTCCCCATCTTCTCCTCCACCTCATCCTCCTCCTTAATGTCCTTCTTCAACTTCGAAAAAAGTTCAAGAGATTTGAAAGAAAGATCCATATTAGCTAGTAAGATGATCTTTGCGCAAGCTAGCACTCCCGAAGAGGCCGATCAGATTGGGGCTCTAAGTAGATTTTTTGTAGAGGTCAGACACTCTATATGGCTACGAGCAACCAGTGATGACCTCTTTACCACATTCATTAGTAGCGGTAATTATCGAATCGTGCTTGGGTATCAAGTTGTGAACTTAGATGAGGTAGATTTGATCTACTACAAACATCCATGCATGCTGATTTTTATTTCAAATTCTATATATATCATATATCATGTCATAAATCTTAGAATAGATTGATTTAATGATTAGATCATATACATGTTTGATTAATATAATTAATCTAGTTGCATTCTACTATGATTTATTTCAAAAAATTTTTGAAATATATGTATAAAATTGCCTACGGTTTTCTTCAGTGGTATCAGAGCTTAGGTTCGTTGTGACATGATATATATGCATATTAAATCTAAAATTTAATTTTATTTAGGTCTGATATTTGATATCTTAGATCTAAATTTAATTATTAATTGATCACACAAACTAAAATAAGATTATTCTACTGTAAGATTTACCCCTTACAGTGAAAAGGTTGTCCTAGTTTGTACTGATCTTTAATAAAATCTAATTTTATTTGATGCATGTAATATTTTTAATCTGATTTAGTTGTGATCTAATATTGCGATCAGATCTGATATGATTTAAATTAGATCTAAATTTTTATATATATGATATGTGATTAGATTAGATAATCTGATTAGCAAGTACTCTGATTGGATTGGTTACCATGCCTGTCCAGTCATAAGAGCAAGTAGGGTTTAAAAACCTTCTCTTTCCATTTGATGGGATGCTCTTATGGTGTATAGAGGTGCTATATAATTATATCCCATAAAAAAGAATGCAAAAAAAAAAATCTTATTTTTCTGTAAAATTTTAGATCTGAAAATCTTAGGATTGTTGTATGTGATACAAGTTGTACAAAAAGTAGCAACATCTAATCTTAATGATTAAAATTATTTTAATCATAAAAAATAAAATCTAAAATCATAAATAAGTTTAGATTAGATCTAATATTGATTTATGATGAATTTTATTTCTATTTATGTAAAATTATTTAGATTTAAAAATTATGCAAAGTGTTGCTGTTTCTGCCTGCTGAGTTGATTCAGTTTTGATTTGAGTTGACTCAGTATCCTGGTTGATTGGCTCAATTTTCTGATGGCTGACCCAATTTACGCAGGCAAAATATAAATATTACTATTTATCTCAGTGAGTCGACTAAGTTCAAAATTTAATCGATCCACTGTAGTGAGCCAGCTCAATCTCGAGGTGAGCCGACTCAATTTTTCAAACTAAATATTTATGCATAGAAGAAATCAACGACAAGGAGTTTACAAATTGAAATGATTTCAATTAACAATCTTAACCTATATTAATACTATACTTAATTGAGAATTAAGAGATGAATCCTTAAATCTAGAATTGTGAATTGAAGATCTAATGACATAGCATAAAACATGGGGGCATGAGTTAGCTCAAATCAGATCTTTTTAATTAGATTAGACCTAAGATTAGAATCAAAGATTTAATGGACTAAAAAGAGTAGTTGATCAAATCTAACCAAAAGTTGATTAAGATTAGGTCAAGAACACTCTAAATTAAATATAATAGTTGTAGTTGGTCAAGTCTATGTCTTTAATTAGACTAAATGGACTTTGAATGTAGCTCAGTGGTCGAATCCGAGTCATTAGGCTGATCAAATTGAGACTAATTAGCCAGTTGGTGTCTAAGATAAGTTTGACAGTCTTGACTGATGGTCATTAATTGAGTGCTACTCACCTAGATTGAGTCGATGGTGAGTTAGTGGCATATCCCTTCCATCAATCTCACTTACCTAGCCAACATGATAAATTATATTTGATTAGATCGCTAAGTGATTTGAGTTGATCCATGTCATTGAGGTTAATCAGTATGATTGATTTAGATGCCAATCGATCAGCTTGTCTTTAATCTTCTTTGATCTAACTTGGTGAAGTCAGTGGGAGGATCTATGACTTGTTGGTTGGACCAGCTTGTTTATAGTCTTTTTCATAACTTGATGAAGTCAGTTTGAGGATTTATGACTTACAAGTCAAAATTCTTCTAAAATATGTAACTAAATCTTCTAAAATTATTAAGTTCTTAAAATAATGATGTTATGGAGATAACAGAGTCATAGCCTCCGATTAAGTTGGATGATAATGGGTCCAACAGTTTAGATGATCATTAGAGGCACCACACGCATGGTACTCATCTGACTATTAGAATTATTATTCATAATATGATGATTCAGTCATGCCTTTCTGATGGTGATCAAGTTGGCCGAGCCACACTCGGATATGATCATTCATTTGTTAGATACACTGAGTTCCATCATTATTTATGATTGGACCTAACCAGGACTTGCAGAGATGGCCAAAACCAACTGAAAAGTAACTCGAGATAAAATTAATTACTAAAAATTATTTGAAGAAATAATTTATTAAGAACCTACCCATAGATGCACATGGGTTGGTCGAGCCACACTCGGATCTATGTGCAATCTATGTGGATTCTAGTACCCGCTAAGGAGTTAATGTAATTCTTCTGATTGGAGGTAGAGGCTATCAATTCATATAAAATAGTTGAAAAATTTTTAGACTAAAATTCAAATCTTTAGGCTTAATAATTCATATATATTTAGATTTTTGATTTTTTTTTCAGTTATGGCTAGTAGTCTGTTGCTCTGCTCACTATTTGATAGTGACAAGCTTAAAGGACCTAACTTCGATAGCTGGTATCGAAAGTTGAAAATTATTCTAAATCATGAAAGGATCTTGTATGTCCTTACAGATCCATCAACTAAAGTTTTTATGTCCAACGCACATGATGCGGTCAGAGGCACTTATCAGAAGTGGCTGAATGATTAAATCACAATATGGTGTGTGATGAGGGTAGTGATGAAACATGAATTTAGTTATAAATTTGAGGATGCTTAGGCCGAAGGAATTTCTTCAAATGTTGAAGGAGTGATTTGGCATCTCTGAGGGTGCATCTTCAGTGGAGTATCAATCCTTTGAGAAAGAAAGAAAAAGAAGGTGCAAGTGAGTCGTGCTTGAACTATAGAGTCCGAACTGACAAAGGAGTCTGATGTTAACCCGAGTTTGACAGAGTGCTTCTTTTGCAAGAAGCTTAGAACACTGGAAGTGAAATTATCCTTTAAATGTAGTTTTCCTTGATCCGAACAGGCTAATGAAGAGAAATCAGCAAATGATTGCTGGACAAGATACTTATATTATCACACATTGTAATTTCTCTGTCTGTAATACTACTACCTGGATATTATATATTGAAAATCTAATTCATATCTATAATTTATTGCAAGGACTTCAGGTTAGTAGAATGTTTGAAAATAGCAAGAGATTCTTGAATGATGGAGATGGAAGCTATGTTCCAATCCTAGCTTTAGAAATTATCAAGCAAGTTTTCAATTCAAACAGCATCATTTTAAGTGATTGTCACTATTGTTCGTTATTTTGATGAATATAATTTTTGTACGCCTTTTGGCCAAGGATGGATTTGCATTATCAATATAATAATTTTTGTGATATCATTATGAATGGTGTCAAAATCATGCGTGAACAACTAAGAAATGGCATTTACGAATGGTCACAGTCTGTTAGTATAATGTACACAACAAATAAATATTCTAGAGTAGATAATGTCACAGATGCCTACCTTTGGTATTGTAGACTTGGTCATATAAACAAGAATAGGATCAATAGGAGGTAATCTTTAAAGTCAATGATTGTAAATTATTGTTGACCTGTGAATCCTATCTCCTTGATAAGATGATCAAGTCATCTTTTACTAGAAAAAGTGAATGAGCCAATAATGTTCTCAGTCTAGTACATACTGATGTATTAGACCTACGAATATGAGTGCCATAAATCTGAATTGTTTAAAATATTCAAACGATTTCGTAATTAGGTAGAGAAATAAACTAAGAATAGTATTAAAATTCTTCGATTAGACCAAAGAGGAGAATATCTTTTTGATGAGTTTTTGATATATCTAAAAATGAATGAGAATCTCTCTTAGCAGAATCGAATCTTATTAGATATGGTTCTATTCTTGAAGGGGTTTACAAGTCTACCAGTCTGCTTTTGAGATTATGCTCTTAAGACTACTTGTTATGTTCTGAAGTGAGTTTTGAGCAAATCAGTTGCAAAGACTCTATATGAGATATGGACTGGGCATAGCTGATACTCTCTTACCTTAGGGTTTGGGAATGTCTGGCTTATGTCAAGTATTTTACAAATTGATAAGCTTGGATCATGGTTCGATAAGTGTCATTTCATAGGGTACCCTAAGAAAACTAAGAGATATTACTTTTACCTTGTTAAAGAATAAGAATTGTTCGATTTTTTTGTTAGAAAAAAAATTTCTTGGTGAAGGAACTGATGACTCTAAAGTTGAACTTATGAAGTTTGATAGATAGAAGAACTGACATAATCTAGTAAATTCATAGAATTAGATTTGATTAGATCAAATCCAAAATCCATTATAGTAGCACCGTTAAGGAGATCCAATAGAGTACGGCATCAGTCAGACAAATACTTCAATTATTAGGTTCGAGATGTGATCCTGTTGAACTCAATGAGGACAACGAGGATCCGATTATCTACATGGATGCCATGTAGAGGTTCGACTTTAATAAATAGCTTTGAGCCAAGAAGTTCGAAATGGAGTCCATGAAGTCTGACGATATATGAACATTTTTTGATCCACTCAAAGAGGTAAAATCTATTGGGTATAAGTGGATCTTCAAAAGAAAAAGAGGCACAGATGGAAAGGTGAAGATCTATAAAGTCCGTCTGATTGCTAAGGGATATGATCAACGTTATGGTATTGACTATGATAAGATATTTTCTCCTATGGTAATGCTAGGTATCTCAGAGTTGGAACATACATTTTGATAAATGATTAGAATGTATGGCTTCATTGAGAATGAAAAAGAATCCTGCATATACAAATGGGTTAATCATTTTATGGTTATATTATTTTTTTTATATGTGGATGAAATTCTCTTAATCAAGAATGACATCCCTTACATTACAAGAAATAAAAGTTTGGCTGTCATCAAAATTCTCCATAAAGGACTTGGGAGAAGCATCCTACATCTTAAGGATGAAGACTATAGAGATAGATCTAAGAGGATGCTTGGATTACCTCTGTCCATGTATATTAATACCATATCGAAGCAGTTTAGCATAGAGAAGACATGTACGAGATCGGATGTGGCATACTCACTAGGGATAGTGAGTTGATGCCAGTCGAATCTGAATGAGAACCACTAGAAGGTTGTTAAACCATCCTTAAGTATTAGAAAAATACTAAGATCTAGTGGCTCATTTATGGAGAATCCGACTCAAAACTTATGGGATTTATAGACTCCAATTTTTAGTTAGATCGATTATGATGACAGTAAGAGCGTGTTGGGATATATTTTATCCTAAATGATGGAGCAATCTACTGAAAAAGTTTCAAACAGAACACTATGGCCAATTCAATTCGCAACGTAGAATGTATCACAGCATCTGATACTGCTAAGGAAGCTATGTAGTTGTGGAAGTTCATTGATGACCGTGGAGTATCATCCTCTATTGATGGTCCTGTCCCGCTGTATTGTACAGCATTGGAGCCATAGCTCAAATGAAGGAACCGAAGTCTCATTAGCTTACCAAGTAGATTCTGCATCGTTACCACCTTGTCTAGAAGATTGTGGATCGAGGTGTCATCAAGCATTAGAAGATCGATGGAAAGAAAAACCTGACCAACCCATTTACTAAAGCCTCGATACCTAAGAATTCAAAGATTATAAATGAAAGATGGGTATGAGATACTGAATCGATTGACTTTAGTCCAAGGGAGAATTGTTGGAAATTATGTCCTAAAGTTAATTGTTTGATGATTGTGCTAATTATTAATGTATATGAATTGATCATTAATAAAAATTATTTGATTGATTCAACATAAGATTATATCTTCTTAATGAACTTCTGTGTTGTGATGAAGTCCTTATGACTAATTTGATCGATAAAGAAAGATTTATAACTTAATTTTTAAACTTATTTATAATCAAATAATACGTTATTACTAGGATGATAGCGACTATTAAGTATAGGTTATTGTGTATCATATATGTTGGTTGTCCTCATAACCAAGTGATGTGGAGACATTGGTATGGTATGCAAGTGAGATGTAAGAGTATATCTCTTTGAACGTGATCAACTATGGAGCACTCTATTGTCAAGAGTAGTTCACGAAGGACATGGGTATAAGTATCCCTTCGATCTGAGATCATCACAGTGACTTGCAAGCAATTTACTATACTTTGGTATCGAATTATCTGAATTTCTAATTCAGTAACTGAAAGATTTCTAGATACAGTCAAGTATTTGCGAAGTCGGTGTGTGAGTCAAGATGGGATTGATCCCTCTAGATTCAAGAGTTAATATATCACTGTATTTCAATTTAGTAAAGCCTGGGCCTGGGTAATATATGTGATGGATTTGAAAGATTGAAATACAATATGGATGACTCTTCCAGGATTGACAGATAATCCTAAATAACTTTGAGCATTAGGATCAAAGGGATGAATTATACGATAATCATACGTCATTAGGTTCTTGAATGTTGCTTTACAATCATTCGGCCTATCCGAACGTCGGATACCATTGCTAGATGGTTACTTCTATTGGTACAAAAATTTATTTCTATGCCACCGACTTAGATTCGAATCTATGGAGTCACACTCAAAAAAAATTTCTGACTGATCATGTGGTTGATCAATGATTGAGAATAATTTAAGGATGTAATCGTCAATTCGATTGATGATTAATGTTATGCAAAAGTTATGATAAATAATTGGCTAAATATTAGTAAATTAATGAAAGATTAATTAATAATTAGATTACTAATTAGCTTAATTTGATTGAGAAATGAGGTTTGACCCAATTAGGTTATGAGATGATCTAATCACTATTTGAGAATTGTCCATGATTTAATTAAGATATTGGTTCAATCAATTCTTAATTAGATTAGAATTTCATTAAGGATATAAGAACCTAATTGGATTAGGTTTCATTTATTTAATTGGGTCTAACTAAATAAGATTTGGTTTGGAACCAAATATGAAAGAATCAGAGAGTCCAAGTTGATTGGACTTCTTCCTAACGCCATTTCCTTATCCATGCCATTAATCCTTCACGCAAATTCAGATTTGTGTGAAGGTTTCTCACACCATAGCATGCTATTGTCACCCACTCTCATGGATTTGGATTGGTTTGTTTCAAGTTTGAATTTAAAACTTGTTTGAATTCAAGTTTGAAACAAGTTTGAATGAGATCAGTTAGGTTTCAAAATTGGTTTTGAACTAACCTCTGATTCTTATCTATACATTATTGCCAACACCTTGAGAAGGTTGTTTTTGTGTGATAAACCTTCTGATTTTCCCCATGAAAGCATTTCTGAGTGTGGGCATGAAGATTGGGTTTGTTTTAGATTTAAATTCAACTCGAATTATGAATTCGAGTTCGAATCAAACTACCTTTATCTTTATCCCACCCTAACCACTTATGGACACCAAAAAATAAAAGGGGTTTTCTTTTTGGCATGCGTGAGAGATAGATCTGAGGGCATGTTTCATCGAGAGAAAGAGTTTCTTCGAAAAAAATTGGGCATGGGCTCTTATGGGGCGTAGGTCTTTTGGCATGGAAACCCTAAGGTTTTGGTCTAGGATATTGAGAAGAGAGAAAAGTGAGAAGGAAGAGAGTCTTTTCTTTCCATCTTTTCCTTCACCTCATCCTCCTTCTTAATGTCATCAGCAACGAGGACCTCTCTATCATGTTCATCAGCAGTGGTGATCGTCGATCCATGCTCAGATTTTGAGTTTTGAACTCAAATAGAGATAGATTTGATCTACTGTAAACATCCATGCAAGCTGATTTTTATTTCAGATTTTATGTGTCATATATCATGTCATAGATCCTAAAGAAGGTTAATTTAATGATTAGATCATGTTCATGTTTGATTAATATGATTAATCTAGTTGCATTATGTTGTAATTTATTTTGAAAAATTTTTGAAATACATACATGAAATCATTTACGATTTTCTTCAGATAGCTAGATCGTGCACCAGGATAGTTGTCAATATAGGAGACCACACACCAATCTAGGAGGACTGGTGGTTAGTTAGATCCTATATCTCAATAGATGGCGGTAACAACTTAAAATATTATGTATTAAATTTTTATATATGCTGATATGCATGGACTAATAAATTTTTAAACTATATAGATAGATTAAGCGGAGTATCTCGTATCGTGACATGGTGAGGACCTATCCTCTTAGTCCCTCCTTGACCTCGAGGGATGGCTCAGGGCCATCGAAGAGGTGAGTAGGAGTCGGGCATAGGATTCAACCATAGTTTCGACTCTCCAGCAGCTCGATACTCTTTGACATCCTCATCTTAGGCCTCGATGATCCAGATCTGGAGTGATGCATATGTGGAGGAGATCGTGTAGAGGCTTTGGAACCAGTAATCTTCGAGCTTTCGAGACATCGTCTGTGATACAGTCATTGAGATTCTCTAGGATGTGTCTCTATGCAATCAGCTGGGCTCATCATAGCCATTACAGCAAGCAAGTCTATTAATAATTTTCTTTACTTATTTTAAATTTTTATATTTAGAAGCTTCATATATTTAGACTTGAGTCTGAAAAGGAGATCTAGGAGATAAAAATTTAATCTAACCATCCAATTTATGGATCGAAAGTCTATAGCTCTGTATCATCGAATGGAATATATAGGAATAATCTGTTCAAGAATCGAAGTAATATATCAAAATATATACCTCCATATCGATATATACGTACGCCTTCATATCAAAACTTATTAATAATATTTTATTTTACTTCTTTATAGGATATTGGGATGTCTAATTCTCATCCACAAGCTACTGGAGAGGATGTACAGGAGTAGGAGGATGAGGAGGATGACAAGGAGGATCTCACATGATTTTTTTCGATATATATATAATTTTGATACCTGTAAAATAATATAAATTTATAAAATTATATAATTTATATTTTTAATATAATATAATTATTTTTTTATTTATAATTATGATAAGTAATTATTATTTTATTTATAACAAATTTTAGAAAATATAATTACTTATTATTATGGTTAAAATAGATTTAAAAAAATTAATTATAAATTTTTTAAAAAAATAAAAAAATATTAATGATGATATTAGCAATGAAAAATACCATTGCTAATAGTTTTTTAAAATTTTAATTAAAAAATTAGAATAAAAACTATTTGAGATGGCATTAGCGATGGGAGATACTGTCAATGATAATTTTTTAAAATTTTAATTAATAAAAAATTAAAATAAAAAATATTAGCGACAGTTTTATTGTCATTAATACTGTCACTAATTACTCGTATTAGTGATGAGATTGTTGCCGTCACTAATAATGATAATTTACGATGATCTTATTTTCGATGAACTATTAGCGATGGGAGTCTGTGGCTAATAGTATTAGCGATGGAGATTGGATTATTAGTGACGATATTTAGCCATCGTTAATAACCTGTTTTCTTATAGTGGAGGGAATGAACTCTTTAGATCTCTTATGGTTCTTGATCTCTAATGGATCGATAGAGATCGGAGAGTGGATTAGGGCTAGGATTGGATAGGTTCCAACCACTAGAGAGTGGGAGGGAAGACAACAGAGCGTTAGGATTGCTAAAGACATTAAGAGTTGATGAAGAGGTCACCGCCTGTTGAAGACACCGAGAGTTGAGGAAGAGGCGGCGTTGGTTGCTTGATCAATGAGGAAATGAGGTGCCACCTGGTCGACCAAGAGCAAGAGGAAGATGAAATGGGGTGCTGACGCCACCACCGGATTGGCCGAGGGCAAGAGCAAGCGAAAGCGAAAGAGGAAATGGGGGCACTGCCTGGTTGCCCGCTTAGGGTTAAAGGAAATGAATACTCTTTCAATATCTCTGTCTTTTCTTTTCGATCATGATGTTTTAAGATTTAAACTTTAAATGAGCCACCTCCGACCAGTGGGCCCCAGGTTTATTAGTCTAAATAGGTTATCTAATCTGATTTGATCTGACCTGATCCAAAAAATAAATGGGTTAAAAATAAGTCAGACACTTAAAATCTGAATCTGACCTGAATAATAAACGGGTTAAATAGGTCAACCTGTTTATGATCCAAACATATTTAGCTCAAATCCAAACCTATTTATGGTAGATCGAATGTGGGTCAGGTTGGTGGGTCAGGTCATATTTTGCCACCCCTACTCAAATGCCTAAAACCTAAGAAAATAGGGTGTAGGAATTTTTCTACAATAGGTCTCTTTGAATGCCTAAAACCCAACCAAAAGGGGTGTATCGATTTTTTCTAGAATGGATATCTCTTCAAACATGTAAAACTCAAGAAAATAGGGCATGAAAATTTTTCTTGAATGGGTCTCTTTAAACACCTAAAAACCAACCAATTGGGGCATGGGAAATTTTCTAGAATGGATATCTCTTCAAGTGCCTAAAATCCAAGAAATATAGAGTGGGAATTTTCCTAGAATGGATTTCTTTAAATGCCAAAAACCCAACCATATGGGGCATGAGAATTTTCTTAGAAAGTGAGGCAATTTGTTTTGTTATGCTATCCTTGGTAGGGGTGATTTTCTTGGTAGGGGGAGATTTTTATTTTGTGATGGGCATCAAAGAAAGGTGCACTTACCATGAGGTGATCTCAATTTGATGGTTTTCTCTTAGAGTAAAAAATCCTACAGGAAGAAAGGGGTGCTCTTAGAAAAATCATCTTTTAAATCGATCAAAAAATGTGGGATGGAGAAAAATCGCCATGTACCTAAGAAGGGCACTCTTAGCATATACATATACATATATATATATATATATATATATATATATATATATATATATATATATATATATATATAGTGATTTAAATAGGACAATCATCTTTTAGAACAAATTAAGAAAATTCATATAAAATCATATTTAAAATAAATACTATAAAAAAGAAAATCAGATGGTCATTCCTTAGCTGCATCTATTTGGTGATCGCAAAAACAAATATGTAATAAGAAATAATTTTAAGTTAAAATAAATTAATAAGTACAAAATCTTAATAAAGAAACATGCTACAAATATTCAACTATAATAAAACATGATATTGTCCCTATGACAAAATTTTTAGAAAAACTATCAAAAATCTTTGCATCCATTAACTTTTACAAAATTTGGCATGGCATGATTTAATGGGTTGAAATACCTACTGGCACCTTGTATTGTATCAACAAAAAATCAATATCTTATCAAAACTAATAATTCATTAAAATTATAAATGAATAGTTAATAGTTTGTTATGATTATATAATAAATAATTATATATAATTGATGTATTACATATTATATATCCAACCTAAAAATCAAACCAACATGAATACGTACGTTTCTAAAAGTCACTATGACCAATGCCAACTAAATTTTATTTTGGGCCCTCTAGTTGATTTACTCAAACCAGCAAATACTCACACATGAGTTTAGATCTATTTAAAAATTGAATTAAATCTGTAGCTTTAATAATTTTATGATTCGAGAAGATCATCGAACTCGATATAGACCACTTCAGGCACTATAGATATGGCTGGATAGGGTCAGGAGCAAGATCGACTATATCAGGAAGTTAAGTCACAAGTCAAAATTCTAAAGACCATAATTTGGCCATATGATGTCTGATTTTAATATTTTTTTAAAAAAATCAGATTAGTTTTCAAAATCTATGTAGTAATATCCCCCTAGAGGGTAGTAGTGCCTCTACCAATTCAGGCTCTAAATAGATCAGCTAAACTAAAAATTTTTCTTTCAGATATAATTTTGGTTAGATGTAGCTTTTAATCCAAGAAAAATTTGATGAAGCAATAAAAGACAACATTGATATAAACTTTAAAATCTATCTTTTGAAGAATTTTGACTTTTTTAAATTAATTCTATTAGATATGTCTATTTTAGGTAAAAAAATCTTAGTACAATTAAGAAAAGGAAGTTCACCTAAATTATGCAAGAACGGACCTTACTATTATAAAAAGAGGCTATGTACCTTCATTTTAAATCAATTAATTAAAGAAAATGGGACTTTAGATCTACTTTTGTAATTCTTCTCCCTTCTTTTAATTTTCTTTTGTGAGATTTGACTTGAGTGAATTGATGGAAATCTTCTTTCTTCTCGATTGAATATCATTTTGGTTAGAACTAAAAGTATAATTAAATCTATTTTGGTTCTATTTATTTGAAACTCAATCAGATCTTTTTCTTTGGATTTAGGAGTAGGGCAATGATCCACTCCATACATCCATGTAAATATACATAAATACATATGTGTATGTATATATCTATATATAGGCATACTCACATACAAACAAATATTAAAGTTAATTGGTTACTGTATATATAAAATATGGTTAATTTTGATATATTCTTTATTTATGATATTCAGATGTATATATTATTTTTTGAATTTTATTTTTTTCTATTTTTGTTATAGTTTTGATTGCTACAATATCATATATATTTTTATCTTTCAATTATTTTAAAAAATATTGCAAGATAAAATATAATATTTTATCAATAAAATGAAGTATACCACTACAATTAACAACTTTTGATAACATTTTGAAATAATTATGAATAGCTGCTACAAAATTATAAACTATTGTATAAATTTTCAAAATGTTTACTATAAATTGCCATCTTTTAGTAACACTTATATAAAATTGTTGCAATATTATAATTCTTTTGGAATAGTTTATAAAACTATTGTTACAAAATATTATCTTTTGTAGTGGCTACAAAATACCATCGCAATATAAAATATTTTAGCAACACTCATAAATAACTATTACAATATTATACATCTTTTATGATACTTTTTAAAACCGTTACCATAGAATATGTTCTTTTGTAATGTCTATGAGATATTGTTGCTGTAGAATAACTTTTACTAATAGTTCTAGTAAACTATCATAATATTAGGTATCTATTATAATATTTATTAAAACTATTACTAAAAAGTATTTACAGTAACATATGTTTCTAAGTATCACCAAAATTTTATCACTATAGGTTTTATTTGTTATAGTAAGAGAAAATTTTAGAGGGAGAAAATAAAAAAAAAGAGAAAAAGAAGAGAAACTCTCATTTTTTTTTTTTTTATTTTTATTTTTATTTTCTTTCTCTCTATCTCTTTTTCTTATTTTTCTCTTCCTTTTTATTATTTTTTTCCTCTCTCACTCTCTCTATTGACCTCTGGATTGATTTTGATAATAACAAAAGTATTTGAGTATAAATTATTAAGTTATTAATATTATTTATGAGGATGTGTAGTTTTCATAATTTTCAAGTATTTATCATCAACTAAATAAAGAACCACCACTTAAGAATTTAGTGAAGAAACTCTAGACTAGACACACCTTAGATGGAATGTTAATGAGGATTAAAATCAAGTTAAGAAGATAAGTCTAGCCAAATTTAAATTAGAAAAGAAAGACTGTCTAAGAAGTTATGGCACACATGGCGCACCAACTGAACTGATCCAGTAAAATTCTGAGCCGACCCAGTCTCAATGAAAACAAAAGATAGGAAGCCATGTTTCTGAAGATAGGAGACTTAGCTGACCCAATTCAAATTGAGCTGATCCAGACAGAGAGTAAGTCGATCCAGAGGATTAGTGAGCCGACCCAGTCTCAGAAGACAGACAAGATAAAAATATAAAATTTTAGATCAATTCTGCTGAGCCGATCAAGTAGTCACTGAGTTGACCCAGAGATCAATTAAGTCGATTTAGACAAAGACTGAGCCGATCAAGTCATAGTGAAGCAGTCAAGACAGAAAGCTAATTTTTTAGCCATCTAATACTGAGTCGATTTAAAAAAATTTTGAGTCGATCTAGTGAGAGACTAAGTCAACTTAGAGAAAATTGAATCGATCTAGTGATTGGAATGGCTAGTTTTTAGAACTGTAGCTTTTTGCTCTCAACTTGCTCCCAATTGCTAGTTGTTCTCTTCCAACAGCTAGAATATTAAATGCAGCTATCTCGGATGACTTAAAGTGATGAAAAATCTCAAAAATATATAAGAAAATCTTTTGGAGCATTGAAGACATCCTTTTGGAACCTACATTGAAGAGCATTCAAGTAATTTTCAGTGCATTCAAGTGTGTAAGCAAAATAGTGAAAGAAAAGAGTGAATTTCATATATTCTTTTTATCCTTCCACCATCCTCAAACTGACAAAAGTCAGGCCATCAACATTGAAGATCACTACCTACTTCTTTTAAGCATTCAAGGAGAAAAAATCAAGCCAACAAGCAAACCACCTTAGATTTTCTTCTTTTGGGCTTCATAGCGTTCATTTTTCTGAACTTTAAACTCTTGTATTAATTATAGTTGTATATTTTTTTCAAGTTTCTTAGGATGAGAAATTTGGATTGGTCCAAGCTTTTAGTTAGATATTGTGATGGTTTGATTGGTGAATCAAGGTTAAAACCAATCGAAGTTGATTGTTAGTTCGAGAAAACAATCATTGTATGATTGTGGTTGGTGAGCCAAGATTAAAATCAACTAGGTTGGATTATGAACCCAAGAAAAATAATCCAACTATAATCAATCTTAGTGATTATAGTTGAATTCTCAAGTAGTTTACTTGAGAGTGGACGTAGGTGCTGAGTTTGATGTCAAACCATTATAAAATTATAGTGTTTGTGATTGTATGCTTCTTCATTATTATTCTCATTCCATTGTACTTTTTATACTTGATTTCATTAAACACTTAAGTAGTATAATTTACATAATTATTATTTAAATTTTTAAATACCTAATTCACCCCTCTTTTTGGGTAGCTATTCTTGGGCAACAAATAGTATTAGTGCAGGTGCTTACTTTTTACTCATTTTTTTTGAGCTAAAGATACTATGGTAACTCTAATTGGGACTTCATTGGTTGAGGGGCAATCAACTAATAGACCCCCACTTTTCAATGGGACCAACTATACCTATTGAAAAGCAAGAATGAAAATATTCATTCAAGCACAAGATTATGACATGTGGAATGTCATAATGATGGGCCTACACACATCCACAATCATAGTTGATGGCATGTCCATCTCTAACTCCGAAAAGGATTGGGATGAACATAACAAAATGCAAGCTCAACTTAATGCTAAAACAATGAATATTTTATATTATGCTTTGGACGCTAATGAATTCAATAGGATGTCAATATATTTATCTGTCAAAGAGATTTAGGATAGACTTGAAGTCACCCATGAGGATACTAGTCAAGTCAAAGAATCAAAGATAAATATATTGGTACATAAATATGAGCTATTTAAAATGGAGCCACATGAAACTATCAATGAAATGTTTACACAATTCATTGATATTCTAAATGGTTTAAAGAGTCTCGAAAGAGACTATACTAATAGTAATATTGTACAAAAAATTCTTAGGTCTTTGCCAAATAATTGGGAGCCAAAGGTGACTGCCATTTAAGAGGTGAAGGATCTAAATAAGCTTACATTGGAAGAGCTCATCGATTCACTTATGACCCATGAGTTGAACATGAACCAAGGGAAAGATGAAGAGGTGAAGAAAAAGAAGAGCATTACCCTCAAAACTGCCATCCATGATGAAGATAGTGATTTTGAAGAAAATTTAGAGGATGATGAAGAGATGGCAATGATAGCAAGAAGGTTCAAGAATTTCATAATGAAAAAAAGAAGTTTGAACCAAGAAAAATATATAACAAAGGAGAAGGTAGCAAAGAGAAAGAGAAAGAAAAAGAATAACCTCTTTGCTATGGGTGCAAGAAACTCGGATATTTTCGGATGGATTGTCCATTGTTGAAGAAAAGCTCCAGAAAGTCAAAGAAAAAAAGTACTAAAAGCAATATGGAGCAATGATAAGGATTCTTCTTCAAGTGAGAAAGAATGTCAAAGAGAAGAAAAGGCAAATCTTTGCCTTATGGCGCTAGACAATGAGGTAAATGATGATGATTCAATTTTTAAATTTATATTTGAAGAATTGTGTGATGCTTTCAATGACTTACTTTGTGATTGTAAGAAATTATCTCATAAGAACAAAGAACTTAAGAAAGAGAATTAATTCTTAAGTAAAGATAAAGCTAAAGTAGAAGAAGGTATGAAGGAATTACAAAGTAAACTAGATGAATCAACTAAAAGAAATGAATCCTTACAAGAAGAAGTAAATAAATTAAAACCTATAATAGATAAATTTACTCTAAGTTCTCAAAATTTATAAATATTGATTGAACAATAAAAGATGATTTTTGATAAAATTGGTATAGGATATAATCCATTAAGGAAGCAAAAATTTTTAAAGAATGTATTTATAAAATCTCAAAATCATGGTAAAAACATTACTTGTTATAAATGTAATAAGATTGGATATAAATTTATAGAATGCAAAACTATTAATACAAGTAAAATCTCTAATTCAAATAAACCAAAGATAAAATAAATTTAGGTTCCAAAAGGAACAATTTGTGCTAACCCCAAAGGATCTAAATTAGCTTGGGTATCTAAGTTTACTTGTTTGCTTATGTAGGTGTGCTTGACATTCGTAAGAGCTAAAAGAAGGTAGTACCTTGATAGCGTATGCTCGAGACACATAATGGAAGATAAATTATAATCTATCTCTCTTGAAGCTAAAGATAGAGGCGTGGTGACTTTTGGAGACAACGGTAAAGAAAAAATCATTGATCTCGGTAATATCTTGATAACACCATCCATTAGTATAGAAAATACATTGTTAGTTGAAGATTTGATGCATAACTTAGTATAAGTCAACTTTGTGATAAAGACTTTAATATTTTCTTTAAATCTTCTCATTGTACAGTAACTAATTCATTTGATGATCGCATTAAATTTATAGAAAAGAGACATGATAATGTTTACATTGTTGATCTTGATGAACTTAAAAATAAAAATATTAAGTGTCTTATTGCTATGAATGCTAAAGTAAATGAATCTAGTTAGATTTGGCATAATAGACTAGGTCATACAACCATAAATTTATTAGTAAGATTAATTAAACTCGACTTAGTAAAAGATCTACCTAAGATAAATTTTGAAGAGAATAAAATTTACAAAGCTTGTCAACTTGGCAAACAAACTAAACCTTCTTTCAAATTCAAAAATATTGTCTCAATGACTAGGCTACTAGAATTGTTTTATATGGACTTGTTTAGACCTATCTCAACCACTAGTTTTGGAGGAAAAAGATTTGGATTTGTTGTAATAGATGACTATTCTAGATTCACTTAGGTGTTA
The DNA here is from genome assembly GCF_000442705.2 of Elaeis guineensis. Classification (NCBI taxonomy): domain Eukaryota; kingdom Viridiplantae; phylum Streptophyta; class Magnoliopsida; order Arecales; family Arecaceae; genus Elaeis; species Elaeis guineensis. The sequence goes on from NC_026003.2 coordinate 97,872,276, forward strand.
TACTTAGCATATAAAGATGAAGTTTTTGATATGTTTGTTGATTTATTTAACAAAATAACTAGTGAAAAAGAGTGTAGTATTTTGAAAATAAAAAGTGATCATGGTACTGAATTTGAAAATCATACGTTTAAAAATTTTTATTCTAAAAATAAAATTAATCATAATTTTTTTGTATCTAGGATACCTTAAAAAAATGAGGTGATAGAAAGAAAGAATAGGACTTTAGTTGAAATGGCATGGACCATGCTTTGTGAAAGCAACCTCTCAAAATACTTTTGGATGGAAACTATTAACACCACATGCTATATACTAAATACAGCATTAATTAGATCAATTTTAAAGAAAACTCTATATAAGCTCTATAAAAAAAAAGAAACCTAATGTTTCATATTTTAAAATTTTTGAGTGTAGGTGTTTCATTTTAATAAATGATAAAGATAAACTAAAAAAATTTGATGCAAAATCGGATCAAGGTATTTTCTTAGATTATTCATCTAGTAGTAGAGTATATAGAGTATTTAATAAAAAAATATTGATTGTAGAAGAATCGATGCATGTCATTTTTGATGAAACTAACTCTCTTAAAATAAGAGAAGAAGAGCTTAATGTGGATGCAAAAAATCTTGAAAAGAAGTTAAAAGATATGACTATTGAAGGCACTCCTTCTTAAGAAAAGAAAGATGTGAAGCAAGATGCTGAAGAAGTTGTGCCACAATCTCAAGATGAGCAAGGTACATCCAATTTACCAAAGGAATGGAGATATGACCACATCATCCTAAAGAATTAATAATAAGTGATCCATCTCATAGTGTTAAAACTAGAGCATCATTTAGGAAAGCTATGAATTACTTTGCCTTTGTATCATATTTAGAATCTAAAAATATAATAGAAGCTGAAAAAGATCCTAATTGGATATTAGCAATGCAAGAAGAATTAAATCAATTCGAAAGAAATAAGATTTGAGAATTAGTTGAAAGATCTAAAAATTTTTTAGTAATTGAAACTAAATAGATCTTTAGGAATAAACTTGATGAGAAGAGTAATGTAACTAAAAATAAGGTTAGGTTGGTTGCATAAGGATACAATCAAGAAGAAAAAATTGATTTTACTGAATCCTTTGCACCCATAGCTAGACTTGAAACTATTAGATTGCTCTTAGTATTTGCTTGCTTTATAAATTTGAAACTTTTTCAAATGGATGTAAAGAGTGCATTCTTGAATGGATTAATTGAGAAAAAAAATTTATGTAAAACAATCTCCAGATTTTGAAAATCAAGAATTGCCTAATCATGTATTCAAACTTAAGAAAGCCTTATATGGATTAAAACAAGTACTTAGGGCTTGGTATGATAGATTAAGTAAGTTCTTACTAAATAATACTTTTAAAAGAGATAATATAGATAAAATATTATTCATAAAAAGAAGATCAAATGATTTATTGATTGTGCAATTATATGTTGATGATATTATATTTGGTACTACTAAAGAAGTCTTGTGTAGAGATTTTTCTAGACTTATGTAGGATGAATTCGAGATGAGTATGATGGAAGAGCTGAACTTCTTTCTCGAATTTCAGATCAAGCAATCAAATGAGAAAATCTTCATCAACTAAAGTAAATACATCAAGAAAATATTAAAAAAATTTGAGATGGAGAATGTCAGAGAAAGTGGCACCCCTACGAGTACTAGTTGCAAGCTTGAACAAGATCCAAAAGAAAAAAATAGTAGATCCCAAGCTATATTGAGGTATGATTGGATCTTTGCTCTATTGAATTGTAAGTAGGTCAGATATAATATTTAGCATATGTATGTGTGCATGTTATCAATCAAATCCTAAGAAATCTCATGTAGTTGCAGTTAAAAGAATCTTTTGGTATTTAATAAACACTCAAGATATAGATTTATGTTATTCAAAATAATCCTCATTTGACTTAATTGGATATAGTGATTTAGATTTTACTGATTGTTGCTTAGATAGAAAGAGCGCAAGTGATATATGTCAATTTTTAAGAGTAAATTTGCTCTAATGATTTAGCAAGAAATAAAACTAAGTAGCCTTGTTTATAGTGGAAGCCAAATATATTGCTGCTAGGCATTGTTGTGCTCAACTATTGTGGATCAAACAACAATTAGAGGACTATGGTATTACTTGTAATAATATTTCTATTTGATGTGATAACACAAGTACCATAAACTTAACTAAAAATTCTATATTACACTCAAGAACAAAATATATAGAAGTTAGAAACTATTTTATTAGAGAATATGTACAAAATAATGATATAACTCTTGAATTTGTGCCAACTGAAAATTAAATTGTAGATATTTTTACTAATCCTTTAAATGAAGAAAGATTTTATGCAATAAGAAAATAGTTAGGTTTATTTGATCCAATTTGTTGAATTATTGAATGAGCATTTTATATCGAAATGAGTGCTTCTCATATGATGAATTTTCTTGAATTATTCATGTTTTAATTTTATTTGAAAGGCATGCTTAATTGCATCATTTTTTATCTTAAAATCTAGGTAGTTTAGGTTTGTGCCAGACTGAGCCGGCTAACTCATTTTCTTCATGAAAAACTTAGCCAACCCATCACTGAGCCAACTCAAAATTAGTCTGAGTCGACTAAGTTGTTGAAAATTCTATTTTTAAATGGAATTTCTTATGGGACCTCTTTTGTTCATTTTGTATTTATTTTGAGCTGTCCCACTGATAGAGCCCTAGGAAATCTAAATCCATCCCTTAGAATTGCTAATCCATTGCAAATCGAGGAGGGTTTTAGATTAATGGCACCCAAGAAGCGACTTGCTCTGAAAAGATTTAAGTTGCCTTGCATGCTTCCATCACCAAGTGGAGGGATTCATGGAGAATGACAGACCAAATTTTGTTAAGACCTGCACCCTGAGCCGTCTTAGTCTGCTCCACCTCCTCCTCCAGCAAACTCTGCTCAGCCTCCTCCTCCGGTGCCTCCACAATCTCCACCCTCTTCCACACAAGAAAAGGCCATTCCTCTCTCTTCTAGGGCTGTCACAATGGGAAGAAAGGTAGATTTTGATTTCCTAAAAAAAGAGGATTTTGAGATTGGTCATTGCTTGAAGTTTCAAGGATGGAAAATCTTTGCTCATTGATCTTCCAACCTATCTAAATCTAATGAGAAAATTTTATGGAAATGCAAAAATTAAAGCAAAATCCTTGAAATGAAAGTGAAAAAGTTTAAAATCAATTTGATTGAGGAAAGATTAGGAGTTTTGCTTAAAGCACCCATTGAAGAAGTAGAAAGATTAGTTGATAAAGCTAGTGGGTTGTTTTTTATTTGGAAGGGATGATGTAATACACTTTGAGGAGATTTTTGCTAGAGATTTATCTGTGAAACATAGATTTCTTCATCATATGACTGCTAGAATCCTCCTCCCTCAGATTGGAAGGTTCAATTTTGTAACTAAGAATGATATAGCTATTATGTATCACCTCTTGAAGAAAGAAAAATTCAATCTTTCGATTGTTATTTCAAAGGTAATGCAAGAAGCTGCTCTTAGGGGAAGCCAACCCTTCCCTATGGGATGTTCTTAACTTTGATTTTTAAAGATTATGGAGTTAACTTAGAAGGAGAACCAAGCAAGAAGCTTCAACATTTTGATACTTATAATGAGAAGTTTTTAAAGAGGATGAAATTCAAAAAGATTGATGGACAGTGGGTTAAGGAAGATAAGGAAGAAGAAGATAGAGGTGTGCCAGAGCTCGTGCCACATTCCACGCCAGTTACGTGTTCATCCACTATTTGGCTTGATGAGGATCAGATTGAGGAGATCATGCAGCAGGTATTTGCTCGAGTCTCTGGTGAAGGATATTGTGAAAGAAGTCTTTGTCGAGCAGCATTCTTCTATGCCCATTGATCCAGCTTCCTCCACCCCTCTCAATCTTTGCTTAGATCAGGTTGCATGTAGTTGTATTGTTATTTTGAGCATTTTATCTGTCAATGTCATGATCAAGCTTATTTTGAGATTTTAGACTCATTGTATCTTTCTTTATGAATGAATGAAACTTGAAGTTTGTTTTCTTCTATATGTGCAATGTATCCTTTATAAATGGTGTATGCTTTTTGATAATGACAAAAATGGGGAGAAGATTGATTGAAATTATAATTGATGAAACATGAAAAGGTAATAATTTGGAACAATGTATAACAACCCTAAAGAACTTTTGGCACATAGTAAAGGGGAGTAACATGAAGTTTGAAATTAAATTGGACATAATTATGATAATCAAGGGGAGTATTTGTAAATTGAAAAAATTTAAATGTGTATGATGTGTATACAATGATTGAAAGTAAATTAATTTGAAATTTGAAAGAAAGGTTATACTCAAGGATTTTGCCATCATAAAAAAAGACGAGATTGTTGACATCTGGATTGATTTTGATGATAACAAAAGTATTTGAGTATAAATTGTTAAAGTATTAAAGTTGTTTATGAGGATGTGTAGTTTCAAATTCTAAGTGCTCACAATTTTTAAGTATTTCTCATCAACTAAATGAAGAACTACCACTCAAAAATTTAGTGAAGAAACTCTAGACTAGACACACCTTGGAAGGAATGTTAATGAGGATTAAAATCAAGTTAAGAAGATAAGTCTAGTCTAGAAATCAAATTAGAAAAGAAAGATTATCTAAGAAGTCATGACATGCTTGGCATGCCAGCTGAGCCAACCCAGTAAAATTCTGAGCCAACCTAGTCTCAGTGAGGACAAAGGATAGAAAGCCATGTTTCTAAAGATAGGATATTTAGCCGACCTAGTTCAAATTGAGCCAACCAAGAGAGAGAGTGAATCAACCCAGAGGATCAGTAAGTCAATCCAGTTTCAAAAGACAGATAGAATAGAAACGTAAAATTTTAGATCAGATCTACTGAGTCGACCAAGTGGTTACTGAGTCGATCCAAAGATCAATTGAGTCAACCCAGATAGAGACTAAGCCGACCAAGTCGTAGTGAAGCAGTCAAAATAGAAAGTTAGTTTTTCAACCACCTGATACTGAGTCGATCCAGAGGGATTTTGAGTTGACCTAGTGAGAGACTGAGTTGACTCAGAGAAAATTGAGTCGACCCAGTGCTTATAACGGCTAGTTTTTAGAACTATAACTTTTTGCTCTCAACTTGCTCCCAACTGCTAGTTGCTCTCTTCCAATGGCTAGAATATTAAATGCAGCTATCTCAGGTGACTTAAAGTAGGAGAAAACCTCAGGAATATATAAGAAAACCCTTTGGAGAATTGAAGACACTTTTTTGGAACCTACATTGAAGAGTATTCAAGTAATTTTCAGTGCATTCAAGTGTGTAGGCAAAATAGTGAAAGGAAGGAGTGAGTTTCAGACATTCTTTTGTCCTTCCACCATCCTCAAACTGAGAGAAGTCAGGCCATCAATATTAAAGATCACTACCTACTTCTTTCAAGCATTCAAGGAGAGAAAATCAAGCCAACAAGCAAACCAACTCAGATTTTCTTCTTTTGGGCTTCATAGTGTTCATTTTTCTGAACTTTAAACTCTTGTATTAATTGTAGTTATATATTTTCTTTCAAATTTCTTAGGATGAGAAATTTAGGTTGGTTCAAGCCTTGAGTTGAATATTATAACGGTTTGATTGGTGAGCTGAGGTTAAAATCAATCGGGGTTGATTGTTAGTCTGAAAAAATGATCGTTGTATGGTTGTAGTTGGTGAGTGAAGGTTAAAACTAACTAAGTTAGATTGTGAACCCAAGAAAAATAATCAAACTATAATCAAACTTAGTGATTATAGTTAAATTCTCAAGTGGTTTACTTGAGAGTGGACGTAGGTGCTGAGTTTGGAACGAACTACTATAAATTATAATGTTTGTGATTTTGTGTTTCTTCTTTATTATACTCATTCCACTGTACTCTTTATACTTGATTTTATTAAGTACGTAAGTAGTGTATTTGCATAATTATCATTTAAATTTTTAAATATCCAATTCACCCCCCCTCTTGGGTAGCTATCCTTAGGCAACACACACATTCTCTCTTATTTCTCTTTTCCTTTTTATCATGGAAAACAGGGGAGGGGTCTTAATCAACCCACCTTTCATAAGGCCTTGGCCTTCTCCAATGGTGCCTCAACAATTCTAGTAGGGGGTAGCTCTGGCCCTCAGTGACTAAAACACAGTTGCAGTCGAATGATGGCTGTTGGTCTGATGAGAGGAAAGAAAATGGGAATAACAAGGGAGGCTTGATTTTAAGGAAATTCGGTGACTTGTCGACACCAAAAGAGATGAGATGATAACCATAAGAGCAAGAAAGAGAGAAGATCAAGGGCTTAGGTCCATTGCCTAAGTCTAGCAAAGCCAAGAAGGTGTTTCGATGACCTATTCTGGTGAAACCCGAGGAAAGAACTTGAAGAACACTTGAAAATTAGAATCTATTTCTTGGTATTTTGGTGATAGAATCCTAAGAGGAGGAGAGGAGCATCTTTATGGAATTTCTAAGATTTAATCCATGTTTTAAAGCTCCTGAGACCCCTTTTCCCAGCTGTAATCAAAGAAGAGGAAGACTTTCGATGGGAGTTTTCCTTCCCCTGCTTCAAGTGCTACGGGCATGACGTTTCAATTTTTTATGCTTTAAGATTCATGCAGGGGAGTTCTTAGTGATCAAAGGTAGGGTCATTACACATATCTTTTGTAATAGCTATATCTCACCCATATCTTTTGTAATAGCCATATTTCACCCAAATATTTTGTAATAGCCTGTAACTATGTATATACATAGACTCAATGAAAGCAACGATTTTCATGTGGCAATAAACTTTTTATCGTATTAGAGCAAGTTTACCTCTAATAGCTAGAAATCCTAAAATACAAACCATCTCACTGTGATCTCTATCAGCACCACCATCAACATGAGTGAAGTGCAGAAAATCGGAGCCACAGAAGTTGTCGAGATTGAAGGATTGAGAACCAATAGAACTAAAACTCCTGATGAGGTCGTAAGAAGTATAGATGCAGCCATGAACCAGATAGGAATGGTGGATTTTAATTTGCCCTTCTATATGTACCCATCGGATAATCTGGGATAGGTATTTGTGATGGCATTACCGACTAGAGAACACTACTATACCTGATGTTGGAAGGATTGCTCATGAGTGCGGAATACAGATCTTCCACCCAAGATCGCTAACCCGAGTGATAATGTTGATACCGTAACAGGAAGAAAGATGAGAAATAAAAAAAAGATACAACCAAATATGTGGATTGGCCCAAGGCTTACCTTCATGGGGCATGCAAGCTTCACTGTGAAAGAAAGAATAAATACAAGAAGAGATCACATCCTCTCAACCATCATACATCAATCTCTCTCAACAAGAAGCTGTTGACCTTTCCTTACAAAACTCTCAAAGAACCCCTTAAAAGGACTCCCTGGCTACCACCTGTTGCTTCAAGTCACTCTCTACTGCTCCAAGCCGCTCTCTTTTACCCACAGGCCATCAGGCCTTTTTAATGGTCCAAAATTGAGTCTTGGTCGAAATCTGACTCCTATTAGGAGTCCAAATATCCTTCTGACTGTTAGATCAACCCTGCATGCATTCTGAACCATTTGATCATGTAAAACACCCTCTGATCGTGCCCCTCGACCATCGGATCATGCGTTTGCATGCATGGACCATGGCAATGACTGCATAAGCAGTCTGTTGGACCGTGTTGTGGATCGTGCGACATACTAGTCCATGCGTGCTACAAGCCCCACATGTTTGTGGGATATGGGACCCAGTGGGCCTGCAGGCAGCACCTACATTTGTAGGCCTGATCTGTTAGGCTTCTTTGTCTTGAGCTTCTTTACTGTGGATCGAATTTGAGATGCCAAAAGCTAACAATCTCTATCTCGACTCGACATTCAGCCTTCACAAAACTTTGAGAGATTTTGAATGATCTTGCCCTATGCTCTAGGACAAATATTTGACTGCTCATCAATGGACAAATATGAGAGTCGAGTCAGATCACTCGATCCCATCTCCATCATATGCTGTGACTTGCCTGACCTAAGGCCTACGCAGGGTAGCCTCCTATGTTAATGAAACTTCACCCTGCGACATCATCTATCATCCTCCTGAGTCTCCCATCTCGTGTCCAATCTATTTGTACCTAGAGCTCCACCTCGCTCTGAGCTCCTACTAGCTCTAGAAGCTCCATCTCACACTAAACTCTCTGCCAAGAGGTAATGTCCTCCATATCTCTTTCCCTTCATTACAACCCTACTACTGCATGGAACCTTCAGGATTCCATCATCAGCTCTCCATCTATAGCTGCTCAAATTCTGTTTGCTTAGTGAAATTAGATTATTCCTGAAATTGGGTATGTATTAGATCTCGTCCAATTTCTTCACTGCTCTAATATGAGTTTGTAAGCTGACAGTCTCAATATCCTTGATCGCACAACTCGATCTATCCGATAGATAAACAGTGCCCTCACTACTCTCTAAGAAGTTAAATAGCTCCTCTCTGCAATAAACACAATGCGAATATACAAACTCTAAAATTCATCATGGAAAAGAAGTAGATACCTCATCAAATATCAGAAGAACATCATCACTTTCTTCTGTATCGCTATCTTAGACCGCTACTGCATTAGCCTTCATCCAATCTCTAAATTATGGATAATTTCTGACTCGATGCCCCAACTCATCACACCTATAACACCTAATCTTGTTGTAGTCTCTTAACTTGGACCTAGACCACCTATCTTGTGATCCTATATCCCTTCATCCTCCGCCATCACCACCTGTAGTCATTGTTAAAGTTGAGTCGTCATCTAAACTTGAAGCTCGGTTCTATAATTTGAGAATCTCATTCAGGAGAAGTATAGAAGTAATCTCATCAATCTTGATAGTGCTCTTCTCCATAAGAAGAGCAGTCATCAAAGACTTAAAAGAAGGAGAAAATGATGAAAGCAAGATCAACACCTTGATCTTCTCCTCAACCTTCTCACCAATATTGAGAAGATTAGTGAGGATCTTCTGAAAGTTGCTGAGATGCTCCTACATGATCTGTTCCTCATTCATCCAAAGCTGATAGAACTACTTCCAGAGGAAGAGAGTGTTGGTGAGTGATTTCACCATATATATCTCCTTGAACTTCGTCCACATCACTGTCGGAGAAGTTTCGCTAAGCACATGAATCATCATATCATTTATCAAGTATAAGTGGATCATACTCACTATCTGCATCTAGAGCTGCTTCCAACTCTTCTCCTCCATGGTAGTTGATTTTTCATCACACAAGAGAGCATCAATCAATCCTTGTTAGGTGAGCATGTTGGAAAATATGTTCTAAAACTAATTATTTGACGATTGTGCTAATTATAAATGTATATGAATTGAAAAATAATAAAAATTATTTGATTTTTTTCATCACAAGATTACATCTTCTAATAAACTTCTATATTATGATGAAGTCTTTAAGATTACTTTGATCGATAAAGGAGGATTTATTGCATAGTTCTTAAATTGATTCGTGACCAAACGATACACTATTACTAGGACGATAGCGATATCAAGTGTAGGTCATTATGTGCTATATGTATTGGTTGTCCTCATAATCAAATAGTGTGAAGATATTGGTATGGCATGCAGATGAGATGTAGGAGTATATCATCACTGAACATGACCAACTGTAGAGCACTCTACTATCAAGGGTAGCTCAAAAGGGTATGGGTATAAGTATCCCTCTGACCTGAGATCATCAGGTGACTTGCAAGTAATTCACTGTACTTTGGTGTCGGACTAACTGAGTTTTTAATTCCATAACGAAAGATTTTTGGATACAGTCAAATACTTGTCAAGTCAGTGCGTGAGTCAAGATGGGATTGATCCCTCCGAATTAGTAAGAGTTAATGTATTAATATATTTCAATTTAACAAAACTTGAGTCCAGATAATCCATGTGATGGATTTAAAAAAGATTGAAATACAATGTGGATGACTTATCTAAGATTGATAATTAAATTGTAAATCATCCTCGAGTATTAGGGTCAAAGAGATGAATTATACAGTAACTATACGCCAATAGGTTCTTGAATGTTGCTTCACTTTCATTCGACCTATCCGGACGTTGGGTCACCATTGCTAGATGGTTACATTGATTAGTTCAAACAGTTATTCCTATGCTACTAGCTTAGGTTCAAACTTATGGGATCACACTCAAAAGAATTTTTTGACTGATCATGTAGCTGATCAATGATTGAGAATCGTTCAAGGGCTTAATCATCAATTTGATTGATGGTTAACTTTATACAAAAGTTACAATAAATTAATTCATCAAGTATTAATAAATTAATAAAAAATTAATTAATAATTATATTATTAATTAGCTCAATTTGATTGAGCAAAGAGGATTAAATAAAATCTAGTTGAATTGGATTCAATTAGGTTTGATTCGATTAGGTTATGAGATGACCTAATCACCAAGGAAGAATTATCCCTGATTTGATCAAAATTTTAATTTAATCAATTATTAATTTAATTAAAAATTTATAAACCTAATTAGATTAAGTTTTATATATTTTATTTGGGCTAAACCAATTATGATTTAGTTTAGATTCAAATAAGAAAATTAAGAGTCCTTATTGGAATAGGACTCTTCTCCCATGTGCCTCCCACTTTGATGTCATATATCCTCATGCACAAATAGTTTTTGAATGAGATTATTTTACACCAAAGAGTCCTTTCCCTTCTCTATCTCACATCCAAATTTGGATAGGATCAGGCTTTAAATAGTATGTTCAAATCTGATTTAAAATAGGATACCATATAGATAATGTTCGACATTATCTCTGAGACCTTGTTGCTAACTTATTTTTTTCTCCTTATATGTGTGATATTTTGAGAAGATTTTTTTGTAAAAAATTAGAGAACTGATTTATCATAAAAAATTATGGAAAAAAGTGTCTCATATTTTTTTGGTATATTTTGGCATGAATTTTTGAGTAGGGGTGACAACACATCAAGAGTCCATGATCTCTAGGACTCTTCACCCCACCTCCTTACATTTTGAAATAAAAGGAGTTTTATTTCATTCTTATGCATGTAAAAGACTTGAAAGAGAGGCCTTCACATTGAGAGGGGTCTTGGGCATGGTTTCATGGTGTGAAAGAAGAGGAGAGTCCTCTTCTCTTGGGGTGTGCGCAAAAATCAAATTTCTAGAGTTTTGGTCCTCAGGGTTTGGGAAGAGAGAAAAAATAAGAAAAAAATTATTTTTCTCTCTATCTTTTTTTTTTTACCTCTTTATCTCCTCTAGAAGTCCATCTTCAATCTCTATAAAAATTCTAAAGATTTGAAGAAAAGATCTAAATCGATCAAGAAGAAGATCTTCGTACGAGCTAGCACTCTCGAGAACACCGATCAGATCTGAGCTTCGAGTGGATTTTTTGTAGAGATCAGATGCATGTGCGGCTATGAGCAATCAACAAAGATTTCCTTCACCATATCTCTTAGCAATGGTGATTGTCGATCCATGCAAAGGTATCGAGTTCTGAACTCAGATTAGAAGTAGATGTGATCTACTGCTCACATGCATGCATGCTGATTTTATCTTCAATATTTTTTAAATTTTATATGCAACATATCATGTTATAGATCCTAGAGTAGATTGATTTGATGATTAGATCATATGTATATTAGATTACTTTGATTAATCTAATTATCTTCCTCTATAATTTATTTGAAAAAATTTCAAAATATATGCATAAAATTGCTTACATTTTTCAATAGTGGTATCAGAGTCAGGTTCATTATGACATGATATATGTACATATTAAATCTAAATTTTAATTTTATTTAGATCTGATATGTGATATTTTGATTTAAATTTAATCAATGATGATTGTACAAACTAACATAAGATTGTCCTGCTGTAGGGTTTATCCCTTACAGTGAAAAGATTATCCTAGTTTATACTGATCGTTGATAAAATCTGATTTTATGTGTTGCATATGATGCTTATGATCTGATTTAGATATGATCTAAAATTATAATCAGATCTGATGTAATTTAGATTAGATCTAAAATTATATATATATGATATGTGATTAGATTAGATGATCTGATTAGTAAGTACTTGGATTGGGTTGATCACTAGGCCGTCCGGTCATAGAAGCAAAAAGGGTCTAAAAGTTCTCTCTTCCTATTCGATGTGGTGCTCTTATAGTGCATAGGAGTGCCATCTGATTAGATCCCATGAAGAAGAACGTGAAAGAAAGAACTTATTTTTCTACAAAATTCTAGATCTTGAAATCCTAGGTTTGTTGTATGTGATACAAAGTTGTATGAAAAATAAAGCATCTAATCTATATAATTAAAATTATTTTAATCATGAAAAAATAAAATCTTAAATCATAAAAATTTTAGATATGATCTAAAAGTGTTATGATTGATTTTATTTTAGTGGTATGTAAAAATTTTCAGATCTGAAACTTCTTGAATCATGCTCGCACAATTACTGAGCCAGCCCAATTTTGAATTGAGTTGATCCGATCTTCTTGTGTAGTTAGCTCAATATTGATTGAGTCGACTTAATTTCAGAATGAAAAATCTTTACATAAAATTTATTATAAATTGTTTACAAAATAAAATGATTGAAATTATTTCAAACATAAATCTAAACCCTTGTTGATGTTAAACTTAATTGAGAATTAAATGAAGAATCGATTAGATCTAGAATTATAAATTAAAGATCTAATATCACTCACATAGAATATGGAGGCATGGGTTAGCTCAAATCAGATCTTCTTAATTGGATTAGACCTAAAGTTAGAATCAAAGAGTTAATGGACTATATGTTAGATGTGTGCCTTAGATGTCAAATTGGCTGACACATTCATATACAAATCTAAGAGCAAATTTATAATTTTGACTATAAATTAATAAATGGGTTATTCTTCTATCACATTGTATACATTGTGTCTATGATACATCCTTTGAGTTAGTAGGAATATCAATTCATATTTTCAAGAGTTGAAAATTTAATGCATGAATTTATATAACTAACTCATAAACAGCTCCTGACCATAGGATCATCACGAGGATGGTGATCGATCCGGAAGGTTGGTGTACGATCACTTTCTTAGGGTAGATGTGTCTTGAGTCTATGGTGTGAAGACACCGGAGCAAAAGTACAGGTATTCATTGAGAATGAGAGTACTGAGCATGACTATATCGAGCATTCGTAAGAAAGTCTACCTTTTCATCGATGACTAGCTCGATGCTACAGTTATGTGTCTAGTTCTTTGACCTGAGGTGCATCGACAGTTCACCTTGAGTGTGCTATAGTTTGACTATATCATAACTCGGTCTCCTAGTCATTCAAAATCATGAGGTGTATGTTGGCTGTAGCATATTCATTATAGAAACTAGGTTGCACCAAGATGGGATCTATCAACCTCGGTAGATGAGAGTAGTCCTATGATGATCGAAAGATTGAGTCCTTAAGCCCATGGCCATGGCAGAGTAAAATAATAAAAAAAGAGTTTTTCATTGGGGTTTCACATTGAACTCGGATCGATCGATTGATTCATATGACTGATGTTGGGTTTGACGAGTTCACCTTAATCCTAATTCAGTCGGGACTCCTGATAGAGGAACTCAATCACACAGGTAGCTGCACCGAGAGGTTCATCTTCAGTTTTGATGAGTTGCCACCATATACTGCTAGATATCACTGATGAATTTTAGGAGCAATTAGAATGATCTTGATGATCGATCATTCTAATTGTCTGAATCAGAAGAGTTCTGATCCATCGAAAGGAGTTTCGATGATGTCGATGATGAGATCATGACATGTCTCATTACCATACGAAATTGAACCTAACTAGGTCACACAAACAAGGGTTAGGGTTTGGATGTCATCAATTGGGCTAACCTAATTGATTTGGATTAGATCCAATTAGGTTTCAGAAAATTATGCTAGCATTCGATTGAGCCTAACTTTCTCCTCGTATAATCTTTTCTGTCTCTACTGAGCCAAATATGATTTGACTCATCCAAAGAATCTTGAAAAGATTTTTCTCAGTCTAAATGAAGCTTGTCCAGCTCAGAAAAGGCTTGTCTTAATTCATGAGATGAATTTAAGACAAGCACCTGCTAATTCCTGTCACCTGTCAATTTCATTTTAGGATATTTGTCAAAAGTTGACATATGGGTCTTAAATTGAAGGCCACTTGGCAAGAGCTTATTGGAGGATTTTTATGGAGGCAAACCACATCAAATTGGATGTCATAATCAGATTATGGTGTGAGCCCAATTGGATTAAGTGGGTGCCCCAAGTGGATAAGGTTGGAGAGACTTGATAAGATTAGACTCTTTGGCGCCAACCTCTCTTTGTCCTAATCCAGTGTTGGTGCCAACTTTGAGATAGAGGCTTGGGTTCTTATCTGATGTGATCAGATGAATCAAGCAACCAATCAAAATTTCTTCAAAATTTATTAGAATTTTTTGATTGGTTGAATGATGTGGTACTGCACAGCATACAGGGTCTATATAAACCCTTCTGCACCTAGAGTTTAAGGTTGAAGTTGTTTTATGCACAAAACCTAATAGCTGCCACCTCCTCCCTTCTTCTCCACATCTTCCCTACTCTCCTATCTCCCCTCTTCACATCCAAGGAGTTGGACGTTCATCTGGTGCAAGGAAAAGGCATGGTGACGCCTGGAACAGGAAGGCTGCAGGACATCTTCGATAGGCTGCTGCTCCAACTTCAGAAGGAGTTTTGAAGCACTTCCAAATTAGATAGGAATCTGATTTTTGGAGTGTAGATTCATGAGGAGAAGACATTTCAGGTCCTATCCAAGTGGATATCAGTAGAGACCAGATGCTTGCGTGGCTACATCAGAACCTCAGACTGTGTTGAGATCATCTACAGGGTAATCAGATTACTCTTGAGGTATGTCTATACTTCTCATACTTTTAGATTTAATTTTAGATTTTAAATATCAGATAATAAAATTAGATCTAATAAATATTAGATTAAAAATAGCATAGGATAAAAATTTTAAATTATTCCGCTCCAGATTTGATAAAATCTGGAAGATCCTACAAAGGAAAAAGGCAGTTTTTCCTTCAACTGGAATCAGAGTCAGGTTTTTGGCTCTATTTTAGATCTAATTTAGATCTAATTTTTTATATTTATTTATCTGATATTTAAAAAATTTTAAATATCACATCAGATATGATAAGATCTAAAATCAAAATATTTAAAATTAAATCTAAGAAGATCTAACATGCATAAGATGCATGACTAGACTAGGATTAGTTGAATCCATGAACAGTCTTAAGTTTTATATTTTAATAAGATTAAAATATAAATTAAATTAAATTTATTCTTTATTTTTTTAATATTATAATTATTATAATCAGATCAAAAAATAAAAAATAAAATTTTAATTTTTTCATAAAATTGATCTGTTGCATGCCTAGACTAGTTGTAGAATTATTCCAATAACTTATCTAGAATAGATTTAATTTTGAATAGTTCAATTTAAATCTTATTTTTTAGATATTACATGTGATGTATCAGATCTGAAAGCATGTTAATTAGATCGATTTTTGATACATGAGATGTATGCAAAGCATGTATTAGTTAGATCTTAAATTGTATATGAGATATGTAAATTTAGATCTAACTAGTTTTGTAGTTAAATTTATATTTTTGATTAAGATGTTCCTCATGGCCGTCCGATCATAAAAATGAAGTAGAGTTTTAAGACCCTCTCTTCTCATTCAATGGGGTGTTCTTATGACGTGTAGGGGTGCCGCGCGTTCATCCTTAATCAGAAATCAAAACTTATTTTTCTGTAAAACCCTAGATCTTGAAATCTTAGGATTTATTTTACATATTTTATTTATAAACCCAAACTTAATTAAAAAATTAAGTTTATGAAATCAATTTGGTCTAAAATTGAGAATTTTAGATCTAAGATATTTTCATAAAATTGGGTTCGGGCTTGGGTAGTTCAATTAGGTCTAGCAGTTGATCAAACCGAATCAAGAGTTGGTTAGGTAGGATCATGAAAGCTAATAATTCACCAGCCTAATAGGATTAAGTCTGGATCAAGGTCGAATCACATTTAGATGTGACTCAATCAAGTTAAAACCTAATTTGGCTCAGTGGTTAGAGTCTGGATTATAGGCTAACCCAATTGGTTCCGGTTCGATAATTTGGTGTCTAAGATAAGTTGGACAGATGCGATCGAATGGTTTTTAATTGGGAGCTACTCGACTCGAATGCGTTCTTGTCGAGTTAATGGCATATCCCTCCCACCGGTCTCACTTACCTGGCCATATGTGTCGACTCAGTTCTGATTAGAGGTAACTAACAATTCGAGCTAATCCATGCCACTAAGTTAGTCATAATTGTTATGACTATGTCAAGTCAAGTTTAATGAGACCTAAATCAAATCTCTCTAAGAAAATATTAAGTCTAGGTCTTCCACCATTGTGGATGTGCGGGCCCTTCCTGGGGTTGATTGTTCTCGGCTGGTTACAGTGGCTCAGTTGCATCGGAAAGATGCAACCATATCCATTAGGCATTGGATGCTATGAATTAGAGGATGGGTTGGGCTCAATATTCTGGATACAGAGAGGGACTCAATCAGGAATCTAGTTCGTGAAAATGGTGGGTCTGACTTAACTAAGGATTGGAGCAATATTCCAGACAGGGTGAGCTTCATGAATTAGAGACCAAGTTTTGGGTGCACCATGATTAGAGAATCATTGGACAAGAGTTATCCACTCATCGATTGACCTATCATCAATAACTGTTAGGTGAGGTGATGAGTCAGTTGGTGAGACTGCACCATCCATTAGAAATCGCTGATCACGGAGATTTTTACATCTCTACCAAGGGAGTGTAGGGATCTAAGAAAATAGTGAGAGCCTAATTTGTTTAAAAATGAAACCCTTAAATAAATTGATTAAGTCTGATTACAAAATTTAACTAGAAACTTTCGACTCTCTACAGAAAATATGTCTACCTCTAACCCCCTTACCAAAATACTAGACACCCACAGATTGACTGGACCCAATTTGAAAGACTGGTTGAGGAACTACAGAATTATTCTAAATTTTGAAAAATTGACTCATGTCTTGGACCAGGACCCACCTACCATGCTAGCACGTCCGACTGCTGAATAGAGAGTGCCTCTAAAAAAATAGACGGATGATGATAACAAAGCAAGGTACTACATGTTGGGTGCAATGTCTGATGACTTGCAGTGCCAACATGAGAACATTTTGACTACCCGCCAAATATTGGCTCACCTACAAGAGTTGTTTGGTGAACAAAATCGCGCAGTCAAGTATCAAGTCTGTCAAAGACTTTTTAAGGCTAAAATACGTGATGGGCAGTCAGTCCAAGATCATTGTTTGACAATGATCAAGGACCTTGAGGAGCTTGAAAAACTCGATATCATCTTAGACAAGGATTTTCAGATTGATGTGATCCTTCAATCCTTATCCGATGCATACGGTCAGTTCATCATAAACTTCCATATGCATAAGATGCAGTGTACCTTGGCCGAGTTAATGAACATGCTGGTTACGGCTGAGCTTTCTATGAAGGGTTCAAAAGGCTCAGTTCTTACTGTGGAGCGGACTTCTTCCAAGAAAAAAATTTTTGGAAAGAAAAAGAAATCTGCGAAGAAATAGAAGGTGGATGGCAAGAAGAAGAAGACAGAATTGAAGAAGAAGACTGCTGATAAGAAAAAATATTTCCACTACCAATCAGACGGCCATTAAAAGCAGAACTGTCCTAAATACCTGACCACCCTAAAGAACAAGAAGGATGGTCCTTCTGGAGGTATGCTCATTTTAGAATTTAACCTTATGGTTTCTTCTGCATCCAGTTGGGTGCTTGACTCTAGTTCTAGTGCTAATTTGTGCACTTCTATGCAGGGTCTTGAGGAGAGCAGGAGGCTGAGGGATGGAAAGATATTCCTATGTGTCGGGAACGGAGCAAGAGTTGCTGATGTAGCCGTGGGAACCTACCCTCTGCGATTACCATTAGGATTAGATTTAGTTTTAAGAGACTGTTATTATGTGCCTGCAGTAAGCAGGAATTTGATTTCTGTTTCATGTTTAGCACAAGAAGGCTATGTGATTAGCTTTCATAAGGATCATTGTAACATTTTTTATGAAAATAATAAAGTTGCAAATGGTTTTGTCATTAACGGTCTCTATCAGTTATATGTTGATGTATCTGTATTTAATATCGAGCAAAATGTGAATGCCATAGGAATTAAAAGGCCTAGAGATAGTCTAAATAATAGGTATTTGTGGCACCTAAGGCTAGGTCATATAGCGGAAGATAGAGTTAACAAATTGAAGAAATCCGGGCTATTGAGTCCGTTGACTTTCGAGTCATATCCAGTTTATAAATCATGCCTTCAAGGCAAAATGACCAAGCTTTCTTTTGTGGGACATGGGGAAAGGGCTACAGACCTACTTATCATAGTACATACGGATGTGTGCGGTCCATTTGATGTGCCGGTTAGAGGCAACTACGTCTACTTCATTACTGTTGGGTATAAAATACCCTCAGCCGAAGTTCTTAGCGGGATTGACCCTTGCAGGTCCCCTCCGACTTTCGACTACTGGTGGACTCCGCCCGGATTCCTACGGGAGCTGGGTTTCGTCCTCGACTCCAACAGCTGCAGACAGACTTCGCCCGGACTTCTACGGGAGCCGGACTCCGCCCACAACTTCAACCGCAAGGAAGACTCCACCCAGACTCCTACGGAAGCCGGGCCCCGTCCCCCAACTTCAACTGCAAGTAGACTCTGCCTGGACTCCTACAGGAGCCAGGCTCCGTCACCAACTTCAACTGCTGGTAAGCTCCGTCCGGACTCCTACGGGAGCTGGACTTCGCACCTGACTTTAATTGCAGGAAGACTCCGCCCGGACTCCTACGGGAGCCGGTCTCCGTCCATAACTTCAATTGCAAGTAGACTCCGCCCGAACTCCAACGGGAGCCGGGCTCCGTCCCCGACTTCAACTGCAAGTAGACTCTGCCCGGACTCCTACAGGAGCCGGGCTCCATCCCCGACTTCAATTGCAAGGAAGACTCCGCCCGGACTCCTACGAGAGTCGGGCTCCGTCACCAACTTCAACTGCTGGTAAGCTCCGTCCGGACTCCTACGGGAGCCGGACTTCGCACCTGACTTTAATTGCAGGAAGACTCCACCCGAACTCCTACAGGAGCCGGACTCTGTCCAAAACTCCAACTGCTGGTAAGCTCCACCCGAACTCCTACGGGAGCTGGGCTCCGTCCCCAACTTCAACTGCTGGTAAGCTCCGTCCGAACTCCTACGGGAGCCAGACTTCGCCCCTAACTTTAATTGCAGGAAGACTCCGCTCGGATTCCTACGGGAGCCAGGCTCTGTCCTCGACTCCAACAGCTGCAGACGGACTTCGCCCGGACTCCTACGGGAGCCAGACTCCGCCCACGACTTCAACCGCAAGGAAGACTCCGTCCGGACTCCTACGGGAGCCGGGCTCCGTCCCCAACTTCAACCGCAAGGAAGACTCCGCCCGGACTCCTACGGGAGCCGGGCTCCGTCCCCAACTTCAACTGCTGGTAAGCTCCGTCCGGACTCCTACGGGAGCCGGACTTCGCCCCTGACTTTAATTACAGGAAGACTCCACCCGGATTCCTACGGGAGCCGGGCTCCGTCCTCGACTCCAACAGCTGCAGACGGACTTCGCCCGGACTCCTACGGGAGCCGGACTCTGCCCACGACTTCAACCGTAAGGAAGACTCCGCTCAGACTCCTACGAGAGTCGGGATCTGTCCCCAACTTCAACCGCAAGGAAGACTCCGCCCGGACTCCTACGGGAGCCAGGCTCCATCCCCAACTTCAACCGCAAGGAAGACTCCGCCCGAACTCCTACGGGAGCCGGGCTCCGTCCTCAACTCCAACGGCTACAGGCAGATTTCGCCCGGACTCCTACGGGAGTCGGACTCCGTCTGTGACTCCGACTGCAAGTAGGCTCCGCCCGGACTCCTACGGGAGTCGGGCCTCGTCCTCGATTTCAACTGCCGGTGAGCTGCATCCGGAC
Organism: Elaeis guineensis; assembly: GCF_000442705.2. Classification (NCBI taxonomy): domain Eukaryota; kingdom Viridiplantae; phylum Streptophyta; class Magnoliopsida; order Arecales; family Arecaceae; genus Elaeis; species Elaeis guineensis. The sequence goes on from NC_026003.2 coordinate 97,892,382, forward strand.
TCCTAAGGGAGCCGGACTCCGCCCACGACTCCAACAGCAAGGAAACTCCGCCTAGACCCCTACGGGAGCCGGACTCTACCCCCGACTGTGACTGAAGGAAGACTCCATCCGAACTCCTGCGAAAACCGGATTCCGAGCTCCTCTCGGACGGATGGCTAACTACCTCTCTCCACTAGACACTCCAGCCGGCAGACCTTCACCCCCTGGCACGCCGCAGTAACAGCCACGATTCTGCTCCATTCTCGGTGGCAGATTCCACGTGGCTCCATCACTCCACGACCCTGCTCCACCTCCTGCGACGGATTCCACGCAGCTCCATCACTCCCTGGCAGGCCATAATAATGGCCACGGTCCTGCTCCACTTTCTGCGACGGATACCGCACGATTCTTCTATCCTCTGGCAAGTCGCGACAACGGACGTCGCTCCGCTCCTCGTGGTAGACTCCACGTGGCACGTCTCGATAATAGCCACGGGTCCACCCCACTACTCTTCACAACAAACTTTTTCTGACTATGGGCGGCCCACTGCCAGACAGTTACAGACATCACCATCAGTTTGTTGCCTTCTCCGCCTATAAAAGGGGGAACCCCAGATACGTTATTCTATAAGCTCTCGTTTTTACCTAGAAACTCTGCTAAAATTTTCGTTCGAGCACTCCATTCTTGTTGAGGCAGAGAACTGACTTGAGCGTCGGAGGGTCTTGCTGGAGCAACCCCACCTCCGGTTTAGACTTCTTTTGCAGGTCCCGGCGGCGACCGTGACTCCAGCTTCTCTGACGTAAGCGGATTTTTGCACCAACAGGATTGGCGCTAGAGGAAGGGGCCTGTGTCTTCGCAGTACCCTTGTTCTTAAAGGGACGCTCAACGGGACCGCCCCCGGGCATCTTTTCCGATGTCCTCTCCTCCCTCCTTTACTTGGTCTTTGCCCGATGCCTCCCCGCAAGGCATCCACACGACGATCCACGGCCTCCGCGGCCAGATCTCAGGCTCCGGCCTCACCTCCAGTTTCCCAGCCTCCTCCTCCTCCTCCGGCGATGGCGGTCGGCGTGGAGCAATTTGATCTGCTGGCGCAGCAGGTCAGAGGCCTCACTGAGGCCATACAGGCCATGCAGCAGCAGCAGCAGCCGTAAGCATCAGTGCGCCTGGAAAGGGTGTCACCGGAATGCCAGAATCCGACAGTGGGGAAGGCCACTTGGGCCAGCCGCCCATCTTTCTCGGGAAGACGAACCCGAGGGTGGAGAGCCCTCAATTGGATCATGACTCTACCCCTGGAAGATCTCTGCCCCCATTCTGTCAGAGGACCCTCGAGACCCGAAGTCGAGAGGATTTTTTGGACCGGAGGCTCCAGGAAATGAATCGGCGAATCGAAGAACTCCGCCACGCTCCCCCCGCTTATGGTGAGGATATTTGCACTGACCCCCCCTTTTCTCAAATGATCATGCAGGAACCAATCCCGCCAAACTTCAAACTCCCCCAGTTCAAAAGCTACGACGGAACTTCGGACCCGGTCGATCATCTGGAAGCCTTTCGGATGATGATGTTGCTTCATGGCGCACCCGACGCCATCTTGTGCCGGGCCTTCCCATCCACCTTGAAGGGAGCGGCGAGAAACTGGTACTCGACGCTGAAGTCGGGTACCATCTTTTTCTTTGATCAAATGAGCCACCAATTCGTGGCCCATTTTGTCAGCAGCCGACGCCCCCGGAAGGGCTCGGAGTCCCTCATGAATATCAGGCAGAGGGAGGGGGAGTCCATTCGGGCCTACATCAACCGCTTCAATGTCGCAGCGCTGGAGGTCCGAAATTTGGACCAATCGGTAGCAATGGCCGCTCTGAAGGGTGGCCTTCAGAAGAATGACCTTTTGTTCTCCCTGGAGAAGAAGTACCCCAGGGATTTTGTTGATTTGTTGGCTCGGGCTGAAGGGTATGCCCGAGCGAAAGAAGCCTTCAAAATGAAGGATGAGGAGACCGTGAGAGAGCGGCAGGCGGGAGACTCGAGTAAGCTCGCAGTCGAAAAAAGGTCGAGAGAAGCTCGACCGCATTCTCGATCCCCTCCTAGGCACAAGCGTGCCCATACTCCACCCCGGGTACATAAGCAAAGAAGTCCGGATCACGGGGTTAGACGGGGTTCTCCACCGGAAAGATTCTGCAACTACGCCTCCCTCAATGCCTCGAAGATTCAGGTACTGATGGAGGTCAGAGAGCAGCTCCCTTGGCCAGAGAGGATGCGCACACACCCCGGGAAGCGCAACCCCAACAAGTTCTGTCTCTACCACCGCGACCACGGCCACGACACGGAGGAATGCATCCAGCTCCGAGACGAGATTGAGGAGCTCATCCAGTGAGGTCGACTCGACAGGTTCATTCGACGCCGGCCTGAGGGTAGAGAAGATCGACCAAGGGCCCTGCCGCAACCTGAACCGCTAAGGAGGGAGGAGCAGCCCAGAGATCGGCCTCCAATTGGGACCATCGACTCCATCACCGGAGGGCCTCAAGGAGGAGCAGACTTTCCACAACCATGAAACTCGAAAAACCTGTAAATGTATCGCTTACGACCTTACCCTGAATCTAAATTCCTTTCGACTTTGCATGTTCCTCCCATTTGGCATGGATTTGTTACGACTGGGGATAACCCCTTCAAACAATTAAAACAAGATTATGGTAGGAACGGGAGGAGAACCTCATCCTAACATAAATAAAATAAAAGTCTGATTATCTTGAGATCAGATTGGGGGAGAGGCCTTACAACGCCCGAATGCGCCCCCACAGCCATGTCAGGAACAGGAGGAGAACCTCGTCCTGGCATGAGCAAAGTCAAAAGCCCGGTTCTTTTAGACCGGATGGGGGAAGAGGTCTTACAACGCCCGAATGCGCCCCCACAGCCATGTCAGGAACAGGAGGAGAACCTCGTCCTGACATGAGCAAAGTCAAAGGCCCGGTTATTTTAGATCGGATGGGGGGAAAGGCCTTACAACGCCCTGATGTGCCCCCACAGCCATGTCAGGAATAGGAGGAGAACCTCGTCCTGACATGAGCAAAGTCGAAGGGCCGGTTCTTTTAGACCGGATGGGGGGAGAGGCCTTACAACGCGCTAATGCGCCCTCACAGCCATGTCAGGAACAGGAGGAGAACCTCGTCCTGACATGAGTAAAGTCGAAGGCCCGATTCTTTTAGACTGGATGGGGGGAGAGACCCTTGCGACGGCCCTTATGTGCCCCCGCGGCTCCGTTGGAAACAGGAGGAGAACCTCATCCTAACCTAAGCTGAAATCGACTACATCAGGAACAGAAGGAGAACCTCATCCTGACGGTGACGAAACCCGACCGCCCAACAAGATCGGATGAAGGGGAAAGGCCCCTCAGCGGCACCTTCACACTTCTACGCAACCCCGCAAAAAGCAAGGGGAGGGCCCTCACTCCGAAAAGAGGTGAGAAGTTAAAA